>NC_133331.1:15401481-15701481 GCF_042186555.1 Aquarana catesbeiana
CTGGTCATTAAGGGGGTAAAACCTTCCAGGGCTGAAGACGTTAAGCCAGCCATACGCTGCGCATTTCTCTCCTGCAACCACAATTTGCGTGATTCTCCCATCGATAACAGACCGCGTGGATGGGCGGAATCCCACCTGCTGAGCCATTGTGTTCTCCCAGCGGCGGGGTGGGGGAAGCAACCCCCCGCTGGAAGAAGGGATTACTGCTAGCAGCTACAGTGCCTTGAAAAAGTATTCATACCCCTTGACATTCTTCAAATTTCGTCATGTTACAACCAAGAACTTAAATGTATTTTATTGGGATTTTATTATTATTATTATTATTATAATACAGGATTTATATAGCGCCGACAGTTTACGTAGCGTTTACAACATTAGGGCAGACAGTACAAGTACAATACAATTCAATACAGGAGGAATCAGAGGGCCCTGCTCGTTAGAGCTTACAATCTAGGAGGGAGGGTCAAGTGATACAAAAGGGTAATAGCTGTGGGGGATGAGCTAATGGAGAAAATAGTGCAGTTGTTAGATGGAGGCAGGATAGGCTTCTCTAAAGAGGAAAGTTTTCTGGGATCGCCTAAAAGTGGATAAAGTTGGAGACAGTCTGACAGATTGGGGTAGGGAATTCCAGAGGATGGGCGAGGCTCGGGAGAAGTCCTGGAGGCGGATATGGGAGGAGGTGATGAGGGAGCTAGAGAGCAGGAGGTCTTGGGAGGAACGGAGATGGCGATTAGGTTGGTATTTTGAGACTAGGTTAGTGATGTAGCTGGGGGCAGAGTTGTGGATGGCTTTGTAACTTATTGTTAGTATTTTGAATTTAATTTGTTGGGCGAGTGGTAGCCAATGGAGGGATTGGCAGAGAGGGGTAGCAGACACTGAGCGGTTTGTAAGGTGGATGAGTCTGGCAGCAGCATTCATGATGGACTGAAGGGGGGATAGTCTATTTAAAGGTAAGCCAATGAGGAGTGAGTTGCAGTAGTCAAGGCGAGAGATAACCAGGGAGTGAATCAGGAGCTTTGTGGTTTCATTGGTTAGAAAGGGACGTAGTTTAGAGATGTTGCGGAGGTTGAGGCGGCAAGCTTTGGAAAGTGATTGGATGTGGGGCTGAAAGGAGAGTTCAGAATCCAGGATAACACCTAGCACCCTGACATGTGGGGACGGGTGGATGGTTGTGCCATTGCTCTTGACAGACAAGTCAGGGGAAGAGGCACGTGGGGGAGGAAATATTATGAGCTCAGTTTTGGACAAGTTGAGTTTGAGGAAGTGGTGTGACATCCATACAGATATGTCGGTTAGTAAGTTAGTGATGCGTGAGGAGACTGATGGAGTGAGTTGAGGGGTGGAGAGATAGATTTGTGTTTCATCAGCATAGAAATGATATTGAAAGCCGTGAGAGGCTATCAGCTGACCCAGGGAAGAGGTGTAGATTGAAAATAAAAGAGGTCCAAGAACAGAACCTTGGGGGACCCCGACAGAGAAGGGAAGAGGAGTGGAGGAAGTAGAATTGTAAGTGACACTGAAGGTGCATTGGGATAGGTAGGATGAGAGCCACTGAAGAGCACAGTCACGGAGACCGAGGGAGTAAAGTTTTTTGAGGAGGAGGGGGTGGTCAACCGTGTCAAAGGCAGCTGAAAGATCCAGAAGTAGGAGTACAGAATAGTGTCCATTGGTTTTTGCAGTTAGTAGGTCATTTGTGAGTTTTAAAAGAGCAGTTTCTGTGGAGTGTTGAGGGCGAAATCCAGATTGAAGGGGATCAAGAAGGTTGTTTTTAATGAGGTGGTCACTCAGTTGGTTGTAAACCAGGCGTTCAAGGAGTTTAGAGGAAAAGGGGAGCAAGGAGATTGGGCGTAGGTTGTTAGGATTGGTGGGGTCCAAGGACGGCTTTTTGAGTATGGGGGTGACCAGTGCATGTTTTAGAGCATCGGGGAAGATGCCAGAGGTGAGGGAGAGATTGAAGATGTGGGTTAGAGAGTGTAGGATGGGGTCAGAGGGTGACCGTAGCATTTGAGAGAGAATAGGGTCCAGGGTACAGGTGGTTAGGTGGGCGATAGAAAGGAGTTTAGCAACTTCATCTGTAGTAGTAGATTTGAATAGGGGGAGTGTCAGTTGTATCTGTTGACATGGGGTCTTAGCTGGGGGAGATACCTGTAGAATAGAGATTTCATCACGGATTGTATCAATCTTGTTTTTGAAGTGATTAGCGATTTCCTGGGCAGTGAGTAAGTCAGTGGGTGGAGGCGGTGGAGGACAAAGTAGAGAGTTGAAGGTAGAGCAGAGTTTACGGGGATTGGATGAGAAAGTGTTAATAAGAGTTGTAAAATAGGTTTGCTTGGCAGTGTGGAGGAAAGAATAGTATATTTGGAGGGCAGATTTGTATTGGTTGAAGTCTTTGAGAGACTTAGTCTTGTGCCACAGACGCTCAAGAGCGCGACTACGTTTTTTGAGAATTTTAGTGTCATCTGTTTGCCAGGGTTGTAGGGGTCGAAGCCTGATTCTGCGTGTAGTGAGGGGAGCGAGCTTATCCAGGGTGGAGGACAGAGATTTATTGTAGATGGACATGGCTTGGTTGGGGCAGGACAAGGGAGAGATTTTGTCATAGAGGTGGTCAGTAGCAGAATAGAGGAGACAGGAGTTGAAGTTGCGAAAGTTTCTACGGGTGATGGTTAGGCGATTGGAGGGAAAGGTGGTGGAAGACAGGGGGAGAGAGAAACTAATAAGGTGGTGGTCGGAGAGAGGAAAAGGATTGTTTGAGAAGTTGCATGGAGTGCATAGGTAGGAGAATACAAGGTCAGGGGTGTTGCCATCAGAGTGAGTAGAAGCCTGTACCCATTGCTTCAGGTCAAATGAAGAGATTAGACCAGGGGTCTTCAAACTGCGGCCCTCCAGGTGTTCAGGAACTACAATTCCCATCATGCCTAGTCATGTCTATGAATGTCAGAGTTTTACAATGCCTCATGGGATGTGTAGTTCTGCAACAGCTGGAGGGCCGTAGTTTGAGGATCCCTGGGTTAGACTAAGAAGTTTAGAAGTAGCAGGAGTGTTTGTATTAGCAGGGATGTTGAAATCACCGAGAAGGATTGTGGGAATATCCGAAGAGAGAAAGTAGGGTAGCCAGGCAGAAAACTCATCAAGGAAAGTCGATAATGGTCCAGGGGGCCGGTAGATCACAGCAATTCTTAGGGAAGTTGGAGAGAATAGACGTATACAGTGGGCTTCAAATGATGAGAGGGAAAAAGAGGGAGGAGGGTGAATAACCTGGAAGGTGCTCTGGGGGGATAGGAGGAATCCCACTCCACCTCCCTTGCGTCCATTAGGCCTAGGGGAGTGAGTCCAGTGAAGGCCACCCTGGGAGAGGGAAGCAGGAGAAGGGGTGTCATATTCGTGGAGCCAGGTTTCGGTGAGAGCAAGTAGATTAAAGGAATTAGTGACAAAGAGGTCATGAACAGCAGTGAGTTTGTTGCAGACAGAGCGGGCGTTCCAGAGGGCACAGGAGAGAGGGAGGCTGGCGTTGGGAAGAAGAGGAATGGAGACTAAATTGTGTAGATTGCGACTACTGCCAGAGGGTGTAGGGTGATGGTGATGGGTGTGTTGGGCACAGTTAAATAAGGGAGGCCCAGGGTTTGGGGAAATATCTCCAGCGATTAGGAGAAGCAGAAGAGTGAGGGAGGTAATATGAGAATATGATTTGTATGAGGGGACATGCTTTAGTATCCTGGGGGCTGAAAAAATTGTCTTTCTTCTGGCCACTCTGCCATAAAGCCCAACTCTATGGAGCGTACGGCTTATTGTCGTCCTATGTACAGATACTCCAGTCTCTGCTGTGGAACTCTGCAGCTCCTCCAGGGTTACCTTAGGTCTCTGTGCTGCCTCTCTGATTAATGCCCTCCTTGCCCGGTCCGTGAGTCTTGGTGTGCGGCCGTCTCTTGGCAGGTTTGCTGTTTTGCCATGTTCTTTCCATTTGGTTATGATAGATTTGATGGGGCTCCTAGGGATCATCAAAGATTTGGATATTTTTTTTTATAACCTAACCCTGACTTGTACTTCTCAACAACATTGTCCCTTACTTGTTTGGAGAGTTCCTTGGTCTTCATGGCGATGTTTGGTTAGTGGTGCCTCTTGCTTAGGTGTTGCAGCCTCTGGGGCCTTTCAAAAAGGTGTGTCTATGTAATGACAGATCATGTGAGACTTAGATTGCACACAGGTGGACATCATTTCACTAATTATGTGACTTCTGAAGGTAATTGGTTGCACCAGAGCTTTTTATGGGCTTCATAACAAGGGGGGGATACATACGCACATGCCAATTATCATCTTTTTATTTCTGAAAAATAGTTTTATGTATATATTTTTCTAATTTTACTTCACCAACTTAGACTATTGTGTTCTAATCCATCACATATAATTCAGATTAAAAAAAAACATTGAACTAAAGGCCAAGGGGGATGAATACTTTTGCAAGGCACTGTAGTTGAAAAGAGATCTACAGTTTTACTAACACATGTCAAAATTGCAAAATTGTGCTCAGGCATTAAGATTTGTTTTACCCTTAGGCGTGAAGGGGTTAATATTAGGTGGGTGGTCTTAAAGTTATGGCTTATAGGTGTATATTACCCCACTGTCCCCATCCCTAGGTGTACATTTTCCTCAGTTTGGTGTCTGTGCCCTCCTGCCTTTGTTTACATTATTCAGAAAACCTTTGCAGAGGTCCTCATAGACTTCTATAGGGCTGTGTCCCAAGTTTGGAGATGGTCCTGAAGAGGTCTATGGAAAACTCCTGGGCAGTACACAAATGTTCAGGATAGATGTGAACAGACAAGGTCAGCTGCAAGATCAAGATAAGAAACATCTGAAAGGGGGGGATTGGTTTAAAGAAAAGTGCACATATTCCTTATTGAATAAATGAGGCAATAACAATTAACTTTGAAAAAAACCCAGAAATGTGATGTTATTTATCATGAGTACATTTAGAATGGGGAAGCCGTGTATTGTATTGTGGGTGTTAATGAGCCCCTAACCCCCCCCCCATACACCAAATAATAAGACATAATATTCTGCAATTATCGCATTACAGTTCATTTATGTTAAGTGTTATAATTGTACAGTTATTGTGCCTCTCTGTATTCCCTCTATAACATATATTATTCATCGTTATTGAAATAATCCTTCATCAGAATCGGTTTATGTTCATCCCCAACAATGATTTCCTCTAATGTGACTTCTGTGAATTTGGCAGGTTGTCTGTGCCCCCCCTCTAAGTGTAATTGTGGGGGGGGGGGGGGCTTTATTAACATCACATGTACAGAAATCTAAGAAACCAAACGCAGGGTCTTCCAGAAAGAATTTTCTGTTGAACGCTGAGCTGAATGTGTGGCACTAAACAGTAACTCCGCTAAAACCAATTTCTCCATTCTGGAAGGAGTGTGCCGTGCTGTCGCCCCCTATCAGGTCTTTGCCCCGGGTGGAGGGATTGTCCCCTATCTTATCATTACGATGACGCCACATATCTGGTTATTGATCAACCTGGATTTCTTGTGTAGCGCTTACTCCCGTAAGCCCAGGTTCTTCCCTAGTGGATCTCTCCGCAGCCAGTCACACTTTTCCTCAATAACCAGGTGTTCTTATTTTTGGAGAACTCTCACCAGTCTGTACTAAAAAATGTCCAGGGACAGATGGTTCCCTTCTTCCAACTTCCAAGCGACACCTTTCTCATGTGATACCAGCATAGGTGTGTGCCAGGGAACACCCTAATTACCCTATGTGGCTCAGATTCACCCTGTTTAGACCCATAATATTTCCCCTAATGAGGCTCCTAAAAATATTGTAAAAAAAAATAAAACTGTATAAAAATAAAAAAAATTAAAAACTACAGACACTGCCCTACTGAAACCAATCTCTGCACTACTGACACTGTCCACTGCTCTACGGCCACTGTCAGTATATACACATGCACACACACATGTGTTTGAGCTTTGGGGTGCACACCCTAATGCAATAGGCTGTGTACACCTATGGATACCAGACTAGATCTTCAGCAGGCAGCCCCTCGACAACTTCAGCATATAGGCCCTCAAGTCCCCCACCTGAAGCTTCACGAACAGCAAGCACATGGCAGCACTTCCCTGGAGGGCAGCAAGCCCCCCAGGCTGGACTAAACCTCTCCAGGAAAAACCCCAGAGCCCAGTGTGCTCAGAGAACATATACTGTTACCCAGCATGCCATCAGGGCCCATCTCCCTGGGATTGGCCAGGGCTGTATAAATATTCATGCTGTCATCTACATACCTTCACGAGCAGCAAGCACATGGCAGCACTGCCCTGGAGGGCAGCAAGCCCTCCAGGCTGAACTAATCCTCTCCAGAAAAAAATCCAGAGCCCAGTGTGCTCAGAGAACATATACTGTTACATAGCATGCCATCAGGGCCCAGCTCCCTGGGATTGGCCAAGGCTGTATAAATATCCATGTTGTCATCTGCATAGCTCCACACCTATGTTCCAGAAAGTTCTTACAGCTTCTCTGGAAAGCTGAGGGAGTAAACGGACTAGCAGCAACTGAGAACCTGCACTAAATACAGTGAGCAAGTAAATTTACCTAACAGCAATTACAGCTGCTCCGAATACAGTGTGACCAGCTAAATTTACCTATCAAAACACAGCTCCACAGAACACAGTGAGCCAACACTAAATCTATCTATCTGATCCAAAGCATCGATCTAGTAGGGTGCCACACTTGAACACCAACAAGACTGCGCTATGGGAACTGGATACAGAAGATCGTCCAGAATACATTTTATTTCATCCTCAATGTTCATCACTAAATGGTAGATCACAGTTCATATTGAATGACTGTTTTATCCAGGCCTCCAACCAGTTCCCCTGACCCCCTTACATCAGAGTGGTCCCTTACATCGGAGAAAGTAGTGAATTATTGTTAGGACTGCCAGCGTTTGGGTGGGTCCTCCTCAGCCGTGTACACAGAGGTACTGTGGTACACGCTCATCAATGCCTGGGGCTACGTTCATGTGACAGTCAACATTACGGCGGTTCCCTCGGCTTAGAGATGGGCCATACACTGTTGTGCAGTTGTGTAGCAGCGTTCCTCTGTAAAGTGTTCCATCCCATGTCACTACACCACCTTGCTCCGTGAATGCTGCATTTAGGAGGGACACCACTGAGCCTGTGTCCTCTCCACCAGTCCACCTCACTCCCAGTGACAGAATGGGGTTCTGCCATGCACAAAGCGCGGACCTCGTGCGTGAACAACTTTTCGCTCCTATACAATGTGTCTGAGTACACAGGTTCTCCATACCATCGGTTCTGTCCCAGTTACTTTTAGGGGAACCAACCCCCTCACTACTGGAGGACCTGTCACCCGAGGCTGGTACTGCTCCTCACTGTCTTGCTGCTTTTCACTTCCCACCAGTTCATGGTTACCCATGGTAACTACTCTCCTGCTTCGACTCTTCTACTGAGTTAACCCTTTATGATGGCCTTCCTTGTGTACACCGTGTGTGTGCTTTACAGGCTCTGTTCTTCTAATAGGCCATGTACAGTCATGCACCCCTTTAAAGTAACTTCAGACCAGGCTCAAGAACAGTTCAAGAACTTTAGTAAAAATGCTCGAAGAACATTACAGCATTTAAGTGCATCTTAGTCCATATCTTAACTCACTGCCCAGGCATACCTGAAAAGGTGTGAGTCCAAAACTGGCAGTGTCAATAACTGGGGAATACCTTGGGGTGGTAGTCGAAGGCTATATCCTTCCCAATGACATGGTCCCCCCAGCTATCATGCATTCCTGTTTACAACAATGGCCTCCAGCCTGGCCTTCCCCCTAAATTTATATTCACCGGGAAGGAAGACAGGACCCAGAAAAGCCCAGGAAACTGGCAGTACACTTAACCCTTCCCTTGCTTAGGCGTCCTAAACTAACCTGCTGTAACAGAATATTCCCCTTGTAGGCACATGCCTACAAGCGTCCTAACTACCAGTGACCTCCACACAGTGTGCCTCATCCCAAACATCACAGGAACATTGGTTTAAAGTTTATTCATGAATTTATAAAACTGAATTGTTTCAGTTTGCAAATATTTAAAAGCTTGGAAACCCCTGTTCTAGAAGAAGTCAGCAAGAAGTAAAAGCTCACCTGTCTGCACAGATCCTCTGCGTTCATGGGGCATATTGGCACGAACTTGTAAACCAAACGGTCCCTTTCAGGTATTTGCAGTCATGGTCTGACCCTGGGACCCCTGCTCAAAGCAATGGATAATGGCAGTTGTGGTGGAAGCCAAGAAGCCGGGAGTGGTAGTCCCCTTATAAGCACCTATAGATTAGCCAAGGTTCTGTAGTAAATGGCACTGCTGAGGTGGGGGAAGGATAGATAAAAAGTCTTATTTTACGCTTTGCACATGCCTATAAGAAATACCAGAAAATTTATGGAACAACATGACAGAATGAAGCCAGTTATTATTCCAGTCTTGATATATTTTCATGTAAAGAAAGGACCAGTGAGTTTTTTGGCACCCTTTCATAGGGAGAACAAAGTCATAATATAATCGTAGGAGTGCGCACCCTAATCACCCCGTACTGCTGCCAGAGCTCCCCAGTGTGTCCAACCCCTCCAACTCCTGTAAGCACTGCCAGCTTCCTTCCTCACCTCTCCCTTGAGCTGCTGCGGGCACACACAGACGAACAGTTTTCCCAATTTTCGTCCGTCGGACTTTGAGTACATAGGACAGATTTGAAACATGTTCTATTTCTAGGTCCGTCTGATTTTTATCCCAAAAAGCTATCGGACCAGCCCACACACTATCTGATTGTCCGCCGGACTAATCCCGTCGGACTTAGTCCGCCGGAAAGTCCGCTTGTGTGTACGTGGCATATGTCTAGGCAGATTTAGTCTGTGACAATGCAGCCAGCAGCTGATTGTGGGTAAGCTATGAGAGAGCTTGACTCTAAGGAACTATTTTGGTCTGAGGAGTACAAAGACAAGTGTGTCTTGCCTACAGTCAAGCATGGTGGTGGGATTGTCATGTTCTGGAGCTGCATGAGTGCTGCCGGCACTGGGGAGCTACAGATCATTGAGGGAACCATGAATGCCAACATGTACTGTGACATACTGAAGCAGAGCATGATCCCCTCCCTTCAGAGACTGGGCCGCAGGGCAGTATTCCAACATAACGACCCCAAACACACCTCCAAGATGACCGCTACCTTGCTAAAGAAGCTGAGGGTAAAGGTGATGGACTGGCCAAGCATGTCTCCAGACCTAAACCCTATTGATCATCTGTGGGGCATCCTCAAACGGAAGGTGGAGGAGCGCAAGGTCTCTAACATCCACCAGCTCCGTGATGTCGTCATGGAGGAGGGGAAGAGGACTCCAGTGACAACCTGTGAAGCTCTGGTAAACTCCACGCCCAAGAGGGTTAAGGCAGTGCTGGAAAATAAAGGCGGCCACACAAAATATTGACACTTTGGGCCCAATTTGGACATTTTCACTTAGGGGTGCACTTTTGTTGCCAGAGGTTTAGACATTAATGGCTGTGTGTTGAGTTATTTTGAGGGGACAGCAAATTTACACTGTTATACAAGCTGTACACTCACTACTTTACATTGTAGCAAAGTGTCAGTTCTTCAGTGTTGTCACATGAAAAGATAGAATAAAATATTTACAAAAATGTGAGGGGTGTACTCACTTTTGTGAGATACTGTATATGTATGTATGTGTGTGTGTGTGTGTGTGTGTGTGTGTGTGTGTGTGTATATATATATATATATATATATATATATATATATATATATATATATATATATAAAAAATATGTGTGTGTTTGAGCTTTGGGGTGCACACGCTTATGCAATATGCTGAGCACACCTATGAATATAATGTTTTGCTTCAGACTTGGAATGTGAGACCTTCTCTGTGAAGAGGACTTCTGTGTCATGCTGGCACCTGGTCCTGCTTGGCTATTTCAGGAATGAAGATTATCTCAAACATTTCATGAAATGTTCACATCTTGTCTAGGTCGCTGTGGTTTACCTTCTTCTCCAGCTGGGACTTTTTTGCCAGTAAATTCATTGGCCTTTCCTACGATGTTCTGAGTGAGGTCCTGCCTAAAGCAACATTTTCCCACACAGCCCCACGCCAGGAATTTCCCAAGGTGAATGGAACACATTCTTAGGCTTCTACAGAAAACACAACTCTGCCTTTTACACCTCCGAAAATTAAAAAAAAAAAAGAAATTGGATGCTTCCCAAATGTTCACAACTTTTATTTGGCTTCATACCACCGCAGGCATCTAAAATGTTATTTCCGGATGTTTCTACATTCAAAAGTTTTCCTTTTCTTCATAATTCTCGGCATGCTCTACTTTTCTCCTGAAGCTGCTGTAAGCTGCCTTGGGTGAGATGGAGCAAATTGTAATTCCAGAAACCCGTCTGTGTACACCTGGGGCTTGTTTTTCAAAGTTTGGAACAGCAGGGGTTGCAGAAGGACACACAGGGCTGTGTCCACTGTTTCTACAACAGCAATGCTAGTCAGAGGGGTACAGGAGGCTAATAAGGTATATTCATGCATTATAATTCTTATGTTACCTATGCTTTCTATATGGGTTACCATAGTTTAAAGCCTAAGTTTAGGGGAAAAAAAACGTTTTTAACACATCAGCACAAGGAACGCTACTACTAATCCGCAATGTTCCTTGTGCTGCACTTGTAAAGGCTTTCTGGTTGGCTGGTTTTGACACCAAGAGCAAAAGTCCCTCCCACTTACTCTAGCCCTGCTATAACACTGTACTTCCTGCTGAAGTCGAAACCTCTGCCATCTTGTGCCCTGCTCCTTGCCATAGGCCTCCAGACAACATTCTCTGACATAGACCTTTGTATCTCCAAGGAATGAATGTCCACACAAGAAACTGTTTTGCTGCACTTTACTGGTGGAATTGAGCAAACAGCATCATACAGTAGTCACATCACTAGCATATACAATCTGGAGTTACTTGGATTTTCTGGTAGGGCGCAGAAGGTCATCCCACAGCATCTCAATCGGATTTAAGTCTGGACTTTGACTAGGCCACTCCAAAACCTTCACTTTGTTGTTTTTTTTGAGCCATTCAGAAGTGGGCTTGCTGATGTGTTTCGGCTCATTGTCATTTTGCATAACCCAAGTGCGCTTGAGCTTGGGGTCATGAACTGATGACCTGACATTTTGTGGTAGAGTGTAAAATTCATGGTTCCCTCAATTGTGGCAAGTTGTCCAGGTCCTGAAGCTGCAAAGCAGCCCCAGACCATCATACTACCACCACCATGTGTGACTGTTGGTATGATGTTTTTCTTTTGAAATGCTGTGTTAGTTTTCCGCCAGATGTAACGGGGCGCACACCTTCCAAAAAGTTCAACTTTTGTCTCATTGGTCCACAGAATATATGCCCAAAAGTCTTGGGGATAATCAAGATTTTTTTTGGCAAATGTGTGACGAGCCTTTGTGTGTTTTTTGGTCAGCAGTGGCTTTCGCCTTGTAACTCTCCCATGGACTCCATTTTTGCCCAGTCTTTTTCTTGTTGAATCATAAACACTGACCTTACCTGAGGCAAGTGAGGCCTCCAGTTCTTTAGATGTTGTTCTGGATTCTTTTATGACCTCCTGGAGGAGTCATCATCGTGCTCTTGGAGTATTTCTGGTAGGCCGGCCACTCCTGGGAAGGTTCACCACTGTTCCAGGTTTTCTTCATTTGTGGATAATGGCTCTCCCCGTGCCAAATTCTTAGAAATGGCTTTGTAAACTTTTCCAAACTGATACATGTCAATGACGTTGTTTCTCATCTGTTCTTGTGTTGATAAAGTGACAAGAAATGGAGCCAAACTATCAATGTATAAATGAGTGAAGCTGCCCCTTTAACAATGTATAAACACTCAAGTGGATAAGGCTGTGTAGAAAAAGGGTGTGGCGCTACCTCAAAAAAACAAAAGATACATATAATACTCTACTAAAATCAAATTGGGAATCTAATACCTCTGATTTATATATAGAATATAACTAAAACACGATTAACAATCAGCTTCAAAAGAATATACAATCAAGAGAAAAGCCATTAAAAAATATAAATCAAAACACTGTGATAAAACCTGAAAGAGTTCAAAAATATTGTGAGGGATGCAGTTCTAAAGGTGATAAGTGTTAAATCACCCTAAAATATAAGTGGGGTCAGTGCAGGGACAAGGCCATTTGGTGCCCAGGGCGAAGATGGCAAACTGTACCCCCCCCCCCCCCACCCGTTTTTAAGAAAGAATCAATGTCGTTTCAAAACAAAAATATATATAATATTAATAGTATGGGCTTACTTGAGATCTTGCACGTTGCAAAGCTTAGTCTCGCCTCGGCTCCTCTAGGTTGCGGCTCAAGCTGCGCTCTCTACTCCTCCCATCACGCTGCGCTCTCTACTCTACCCATCACGCTGTGCTTTCTGCTCCTCCTATCCCAGTGGGAGCTCGTTTACATCAGGTGTCTCCATCACAGTGCCCCTTTACATCAGGGGTCCCCATCACAGCGCCCATTTACATCAGGTGTCTCCATCACAGTGCCCCTTTACATCAGGTGTCTCCATCACAGTGCCCCTTTACATCAGGGGTCCCCATCACAGCGCCCATTTACATCAGGTGTCTCCATCACAGTGCCCCTTTACATCAGGTGTCTCCATCACAGTGCCCCTTTACATCAGGGGTCCCCATCACAGTGCCCATTTACATCAGGTGTCCCCATCACAGTGCCCCTTTACATCCGGTGTCCCCATCACAGTGCCCCTTTACATCAGGTGTCCCCATCACGGTGCTCCTTTACATCAGGTGTTCCCGTCAGAGTGCCTCCTTACATCAGATGTCCCCATCAGAGTCCCCCTTAACATAAAATGTGCCCCTAACATAAAATAAGGGTCACGCTGATGGGCACATTTTATGTTAAGGGACACTCTAATGGGCAAACTTTATGTTAAGGGGCACCCGGATGGGCACATTTTATATTAAGGGGCACTCTGATGGGCACAACAAAATGTGCCCCTTAACATAAAATTTGTCCATCAGAGTGCCCCTTAACATAAAATATGTCCAACAGCATGCCCCTTATTTTATGTTAGGGGGCACGCTGATAGGCACATTTTATATTAACATAAAATGTGCCCATCAGAGTGCCCCTTAACATAAAATATGCCCATCAGAGTGTCCCTTACCATAAAATTTGCCCATCAGAGTGCCCCTTAACATAAAATTTGCCCATCAGAGTGCCCCTTAACATAAAATTTGCCCATGGGCACATTTTATATCAAGGGACACTCTGATGGGCAAATTGTATGTTAAGGGGCACCCTGATGGGCACATTTTATATTAAGGGGCACTCAGATGGGCACAACAAAACGTGCCCCTTAACGTAAAATCTGCCCAAGGGTCACGCTGATGGGCAACTTTTATTTTAAAGGGCACTCTGATGGGTACAACAAAATGTGTCCATCAGTGTGCCCCTTAAAAAAATATGCCCATCAGTGTGCACATTAAAAATATACCCATCACCGTGCCCCTTAAAATAAAATTTGTCCATCAGAGTGCCCCTTAACATAAAAAAAGGTGCCCATCAGCGTGACCTTTAACAAAATATGCCCAGCAGTGTACACAATAAAAAAATACGCCCATTAGTGATCACTAGTTGGCCCACATGCAGGAGGGCACAACTGAAATACCGAAGGGGCGGAAGCTGCAAGCTATGGAGAGCCAGGACCCGGAAACCGCGAGTAGCAGTAGCAGGGCGCGCACATGATGTCACACCCCTACTCGCGGCCCGTGAGTGTGAGCTGGTCTTCTCTCAACTCCGAGACCTGCCGGGGGGAGCAGGGGGCGGGCGCACGCACGCAGTGTCACTGGTTGCTGGGGAAACCTGCGGTCCCAGCAAACTAGTGACGGCTGTTTTAGAAGGACAGGACACTTCACTGCGCCCCCACCCCCAATAAATTGTACCGCCCGGGGCATCCGCCCCCCCCCCCCCCCCCCCCCCCCTTGTACCGGCTCTGCGTGGGGTGTTCACACTCACCAGCACTTTTTGTAAAAAAAACTCAAGGTTGGTGGATATCTCTTACACCAGCGCCACAGG
Source organism: Aquarana catesbeiana (assembly GCF_042186555.1). Taxonomy (NCBI): domain Eukaryota; kingdom Metazoa; phylum Chordata; class Amphibia; order Anura; family Ranidae; genus Aquarana; species Aquarana catesbeiana. Next base: position 15,415,608 of record NC_133331.1, read on the forward strand.
TAATGATAATTCCTTATTCTTTGTTGAACTTCAAGCAATCATTCTCAAAGAAAAGCATAGGAGACACAACAAAGGGACAATCATAGCGTAGCATAGCTTAATAGCAGGAGCTAATGCAGGTTAAAAAACAATGCCCACTCCCATTTAAAATTGCTATGTGCTAGCACCAACATCAACAGATTTAGGGTACCTCTATACGCCGTCCAGATGGCCACGGTGTGTGTTCCAAAGCACGAGGAAATAGAAACCAGCAGTCATGGAAGTGATGTCAGTGAGGGATGGGCAAACAGCCTCTATGCATTTCTGCGATACACGTCATCAGGAAGCACGTCAGCAGGATCGCAATATGATGTATTGCTTTTTAAGATCTTTTAGCGTGCTTCACTTCATCAGACACCTTCTATTTAAGTGATTTCTTGATTCAACAGGTCTGACAGTAATCAGGCCTGGGTGCAGCATGTTAAATTTAACTCAGCTTTCTAAAAAGATTGCTTTAATCAAAGTTCATTCATGATTTATCAAGGGCGCCAGGCAGGTTTGGACAGCTTTTTCCCTTAATAAATGAAATCATCATTTTAAAAACTGCATTTTGTATTTACTCGGGTTATCTTTGTGTAATATTAAAATCTGTTTTATGATCTGAATTATTTAAGTGTGAGAAATATACCAAAAAAAATAATAAAAAATCAGGAAGGAGGCAAATACTTTTTTCTAGGCGCTGTAGTTAGCAGAAATCTGGGGTCTATGGAGGCTTCATTTGGAGGCCTCCAGTTTGTCCACCTTTTGACACGAAACAATTTGTAGAACTAATACTGAGCCCAATACCAGTTTTACAATCTTTCCTGTATTTGTAGGTTGGTTTCTCCACACTACTTCATTACTTTGGATTCAGCAATCCTACATTCCTGTCGTCTGGCCCAAGGTGTACAGATCCAGAGTTCTGTTTGCTTTGCTTGTTTATACTGGGTACGCGGCCAACGCCGACCCGGCAGAACATAAAATATTCAGACTGAAAACTAAACTAACTCTAGAGCCAACTGAGGGAGGTTTTTATAGTTTGTGTGACCACAGATGTAAATATCATAAGTCCTATAAATGTGAATTTACCTTGCACTTGTTTTAAAGGTAAACTCACCTAGTCATTGTACAAGCAGCATTACCCATACACCATTTAAATGAATGCTCTCCTCCTTGGCTATACGTCGCTGCAGGGCACCTGCTTCAACTTCCCGATGACACAACGAATTCCACTTTACACGTTTCAAAATACCCCAACTTCCCCAGAGGTCCCTCTCCTGGGTTATAGGAATTGGTTGTTTTACATGTGGTACATCTCTGGTTTATGCAATATTTATTCCATGGAATCATTGACCATAACCAGGGATTAGGAACAAAGTCTGAGCATTGCTCTAGGAGATTTTTTCTTTTGCCTATACTGTACCTTCCCTTTAGTGAGTGTGTTTTTGGTTTGAGGTTGTAAGAGGGGCTTTGCAATTAGCTGGATAATGGCACCAAAACCACAAGTCCCTGCCCTACCCCTACCTTGCTAGAACAGGGACCCTCCTGCTGAGGGTGTACCACTGTCGGGGCTGGGCTCAGCCCTTCCTTCTCAGAGCTCTGTCCTCAGCTGACACTTAATTGCCAAAGTCTCTTGCTTCCACAGTGACTCACCTGGTCTTCATCTAGAGCTAGAGCTGCTGGTTATATAAACTCCTTGGATCAGATCTTCTGTGCCTTTGCCTTGGTCGAAATATCTCCACTCTCTCTGCTGTGTTTTCCTGTGAAAGACTTTTGCTTGGCTGACTTCCCTTCTGGTTCCTGATCCTGTTTGCTGCACCCGACTTCGCTGATCTTTGGACTCCTGTTTCTCTGGCTTGTTCTGACTACCTGCCCTGGTTACCAAACTCTGGCTATGTTTTGACTACGTTTGCTCTGTTTATACCATTTTATTAAATTATGTGATTTTTACTGCACTTCTGTCTCAGTCTGATTTATGGTTCCTGACAACCCTCAGCCATATTGTGGCCCACTCCATGCCAGAGGCCTCCACATAACATTCACAGCCATTGACTCTTCCAAAGGTAGAAACATCCACACATAAATTGGGTTTTTGCACTTTACTGGTGGTATCTGGAAGATGGCACAGCAGTCACATCCCACTGACTGACATACTATCTGGGGTCATTTGACAGTCACATTTAGTGGATGGTCTGCAGTAGTATGTGAAAGCAATGTGCAGCACTTTAGAGCAGCCATCTCCCCTCTGACAGTCCCCTCCTCCACCCAGGGTCATTAGTACTCACTGGAATGAGAACATTCTGGTCACCTTCATGGGCACACCTCTCCTGGGATCTTCCAGGGAAATAGCCTCACTCAGGGAACTCTTGGCCTGGCCTAAAAGGCCTTTCACAAACCAACCTAGCCCCCACCTCTATAAGAGTCAGTAAGTCCACAGCTGGCTCTGCTGGGTGCATGTCTACCTCTATCTGGCCTTCAGCCCTGTCCAGGGTCTCCACTTGCTGGCTATGTTCACATAGTTGTGGGGTGTATGGCTCCCATGCTCCAACTGCACAAGGGATCCTCCCAACATGGTTTATATATGGGTCCTAAACGAGGATTTTAAAACATATTTAAATTACACTGGTCTTTTAGCTACATGTTTACCATCTTCTCATTTGTATCCCCTCAATTTAATTTATGCCACAAATATAATTTGCATCTTTGGTTTTTAGCTGTACAGGGCACCAGGTTTGGGTCCAGAATGGGAGATATGTGTCCTCATTGTTTGGGTTGTGGTCCCTCTAAGAGTGTGGAATACTCAAGGATTCTGACCCATGCAGGGTGAGAGTTCTTGGGTGATCTGTTAAGAAAGTGGAAAGCTAATTTGCAGTCTTCCGAGGATTGTTAGGTCCTAAAATGGGTCCTGGAATTCGGAGGCTCAGAGAGATCTTGGGTGTGAAAGAGCCTCTAACCTTGACCACAGGTACTTTGGCCCTGACGGGGTTAACACTCCTGTGAGAGAGGCTGAAAGGGGCAGGAAGCAACAAGCAGGTGTCCATGAGGTGTTGAATGGAACAAGACACAGATGTGAGAGGGCTGTGAGCTGTCTGTATACTGAGATGCTGGTGGGCTCTTGTGACTTTGCTGGACCCTTGGAGGAGGCGGGGACATTAAACCCTGTTGAGGGACAAGTGTATGCTGGTGGCGAGCCAAAGTTTTGTTTTTATGTAGCAGAGTTATGGACTATTTTGTTTCATGCTGAAAGCAGTTGTTTTCATTTGCCTTATGGGACAGGAAGTGAAGGGAACCCCCCCTCCCAATGGGACACAGATGGCAAAAAAATAAATAAATGACAAGTTATATCCCTCCCTTACACCCTCCGAAGAAAAAAACAAGTTGCCTTTGGTTCTACTTTAAAAGCGATAAAATCTTTTGCTGCCTAAGGGCTTGTCAACATTGATTAAGCTACATCTTCCTGCACACCAATGCACATGTATGATGTGAACAATTGTGTTCTATGTGTCCTGTTCACATCAGTCATGTGTGGTGGTGGGCGGAAAAAAGCAGCTCAGTGGCCATGGTGGGACCAAGCCCTTAATTTGCACCCTTTGTACCACACTTTACTGCAATTTTCTGAATCTGAAGAACCATCTACCGGATGAAGAAAGTTCTGTTACAATAGTTTTATTTTTACATATAATTTGGGCTTTCAGTTGAGTAAGGGAAGGGTCAGCCTGCGATGATGCCAAATAAACCAAATAACAGAAGATGGTCAAAACACCAGTGATGTATTCATCACAACTTCCTGGAGATCCATGTCAGACAGACAAAAAAGTGAGAGTTTCAGGGACACAGAGGTCTTCTTTGTCAAGGTGGAATTGGTAAATGTGTGCACAGAACCAAACACACCCTCTGTGTATCCCGGGTCCTCGGCCCATCAACCATGATGCAGATTCCCATACACCAACCAAACACACCCTCTGTATATCCCGGGTCCTCGGCCCATCAGCCATGATACAGATTCCCATACACCAACCAAACACACCCTCTGTGGATCCGGGGTCCTCGGCCCATCAGCCATGATGCACATTCCCATACACCAACCAAACACACCCTCTGTGTATCCTGGGTCCTCGGTCCATCAGCCATGATACACATGCCCATACACCAACCAAACATACCCTCTGTATATCCCGGATCCTCGGCCCATCAGCCATGATACAGATGCCCATACACCAACCAAACACACCCTCTGTGTATCCGGGGTCCTCGGCCCATCAGCCATGATGCAGATTCCCATACAACAACCAAACACACCCTCTGTGTATCCCGGGTCCTCTGCCCATCAGCCATGATACAGATTCCCATACACCAACCAAACACACCCTCTGTGTATCCGGGGGCCTCTGCCCATCAGCCATGATGCAGATTCCCATACAACAACCAAACACACCCTCTGTATATCCCGGGTCCTCGGCCCATCAGCCATGATACAGATTCCCATACACCAACCAAACACACCCTCTGTATATCCCGGATCCTCGGCCCATCAGACATGATACAGATGCCCATACACCAACCAAACACACCATCTGTGTATCCCGGGTCCTCGAGCCCATCAGCCATGATACAGATGCCCATACACCAACCAAACACACCCTCTGTATATCCCGGATCCTCGGCCCATCAGCCATGATACAGATGCCCATACACCAACCAAACACACCCTCTGTGTATCCGGGGTCCTCGGCCCATCAGCCATGATGCAGATTCCCATACAACAACCAAACACACCCTCTGTGTATCCCGGGTCCTCTGCCCATCAGCCATGATACAGATTCCCATACACCAACCAAACACACCCTCTGTGTATCCGGGGTCCTCGGCCCATCAGCCATGATGCAGATTCCCATACACCAACCAAACACACCCTCTGTGTATCCGGGGTCCTCGGCCCATCAGCCATGATGCAGATTCCCATACAACAACCAAACACACCCTCTGTGTATCCCGGGTCCTCTGCCCATCAGCCATGATACAGATTCCCATACACCAACCAAACACACCCTCTGTCTATCCCAGGTCTTTGGCCCATCAGCCATGATACAGATGCCCATACACCAACCAAACACATCCTCTGTGTATCCCGGGTCCTCGGCCCATCAGCCATGATGCAGATGCCCATACACCAACCAAACACACCCTCTGTATATCCCAGAACCTCGGCCCATCAGCCATGATACAGATGCCCATACACCAACCAAACACATCCTCTGTGTATCCCGGGTCCTCGGCCCATCAGCCATGATGCAGATGCCCATACACCAACCAAACACACCCTCTGTATATCCCAGAACCTCGGCCCATCAGCCATGATACAGATGCCCATACACCAACCAAACACACCCTCTGTGTATCCCGGGTCCTCTGCCCATGAGCTATAATGCAGATTCCCATACACCCACCAAGCACGCCCTCTGTGTATCCTGGGTCCTCGGCTCATCAACCATGATACAAATGTCCATACATCAACCAAACCCTCCCTCTGTGTATCCCAGGTGCTTGGCCCATCAGCCATGATGCAGACTCCTATGCACCAACCAAACACACTTTGCAATACTATTGTACAGAGCAGGTAAGTAAAAACCTCTTCATTTTAGGCAACAAAAAATCCTTACAACCACTTTAATGATTGTACATAAATACATTGAGAATAACATTGAGCAGCCAAAAATATTCCCCTCCTGTTGTATAGCACTGTCACAGCATCATGGGCACCGCCATGTTGGATCTCTGAGTGTTCTCTTTGCTGTATCATATGATCCCTGTAAAGTCACAGGCCTGGAGATGATCAGTCTGCTTCTCCAACAGCCTCTGGGTACATTATACGAGATGTCGGGGAATTGTACCATCACAGATTGGCGGTTGAGCGCATTGAGCAGGGCAGCCTGACAGCAACTTCACTCCAAGTCCCTGTAAATGTTTACTTAGAATTACCCCCACAGTGTCCGCACCGTAGGAATTGGAGAAAACGACACACACTGTTTTCTACCTTAGTGAATTCGAGAACTAAGGTAAAAAAATGCCCCAGTAACTTTCCACATCCCCCATCCCCAAACACTTACCTGTGGTCCCTTGTCACTGGTTCCAGGACGATCCTCGCTGTCCTCCAAATTTCCAAGTTACAGAGGAGAGTCACGGGGGTCCATGCTTCATGTTGTACTCTAAACATGGCTGTATCATAGAACATGGCCAAAAAATGGACTTCCCTTTTAAGATTCATACTTACCTAGTTGGATGCAGCATCGATCCAATGCTGCATCTGTCCTCCGGCGCCTCTACACTGAGAACCGAGCGATCGAACACCGCGGATTTCTTGGTTCTCACACCTCCGTGAGCAGAGAGCTGCTGACTGTCAGTCACAACTGTCTGCTCTGCGCCCTCGATGCTCACTGCGGCGTGGAGGGGGTGGAAGCGGCCAGCTCCGGCTCTCAGCAGTACACCAAGAGGCTGAGTCAGTTGTTGGTCCAGGGAACTTGCGTATCCCGACTCCGTGGTCGTGATGAAATGGAGCCTGGACTGACTTCGGTGATGTCAGCAGAGAGCGGACTTCAGCCCGCTCTCTGCTGCAAACTGGTCAAAGGAGTGCAGAATGAACTGCTATGGGTTTGGTGAGATATCAGGTTTCTAAATAGACCTCTGATGTTTCACCTTTAAGACTGAGAAAGGAGATTGAGGACACTCCTTTGAGTTTACTATGTTTCAGTTATGAATGGACAGAGTCAGTGATTAGTACGGACCACTGACTCTTCATTCAGAAAAGGAAGGGGCTAGGAAATGACACATTAACCGGCCCCTTTCCTACTCTCCATCCTCACAGATCCCCCGGAGGAGACGGGGGGCAGAAGAGAGCACAGGGGGGCTGGAGAACACACGGGGCAGCAGAAAGAAGCTAGATAGGAGGAGCGGCGGGGCAGCTGCATTAAGAGGAACTGATCTCTCCATTTTCCTCCTGCAGCTGCTGAAAGACAGCTTCTCCTCCTATTCAGCAGCTGCAGAAGGAAAATGGCGAGATCGGTTATATGCAGCTGCTCCACCTATCCAGGCGTACAGGGGTGCCGCACGGGCCCCCTGCAACATGGGGTCAGGTCATAATTGTGACCCCCTGCTACCCCTGTAGGTACCCTCCTCATTCAAGTGCTTGAGGTGCCGAGCGTTAACACATATTTAAACACATCAATTGTTTCCTCTGCCAAAACACTGGCAGTGGGATTTTGTTTCTACCTTTAAACACCTATGTGTGCATGAACACACAGGCTAACATGGAGGGGAGTTTATAGGCAATGCCGAATGGCCCCAAAAGCAGCAATTTTAACTCAAGGTGTGCATGAGGCTTAAAAGATCAAAGGAAAAAACATAGAAAAAGAACAGGGATGGGCAGTGCAGAAAAAGGTTAGATACTATGAAAAAACAAACCAAGCCATTTAAATACTGGACCCCGGTCTCGGGACCTGGATCACCTGCTGGTGACACCATGGTTCCCAGCATGGAGGGTTGTAGTTCTGGTGTCGACCACAGGGTGTCACCCAGCAGATCTCAGCAATCAGATGCTGCCTGCTGGGAGGGTATTTAGTCCCTGCTCTACTATTACACTTTTTTTGTAGTGTTTTGCCTGATTTTGCATGCTGACTTATCCTGAACCTAGATCCTGATCTTGCTTCTGCCCTGCATCCCGAACCCTGCTGCCTCCTACCTGCTTCCCCCTTGTTTCTGATCCCAGTCTTGGTTCTCCCTTCCCAAATGTTCTTTGCGCCCCCAGTTTTTTCCTGCTTTTTTGTGTTACCCATTTTGTATATACTGTATATAGTTTATTTGTTAGTTAGGCATTTGATCATTTGGTTTGGGGTCACTTATATCTTCGCGTTTGCTGGCGTTGGATGGATGTCAATAAATCTTAATAAAACTTAAAGCGGTTGTATACCCGCACATGTAAAAAAATAAAAATAAACCCTGCACTGCATACTAGCTCATTATGAAGTACTTACCTTAGAACGAGATCCCCGTAACGCAGCTCGGTCCACGCCGAAGGGAGCTGACATTTTGCCCTCTGCGTTTCTTCCGGGGTCGCGGCTCCGGTGCTGTAAGTGGCCAGAGCCGCGATGACGTCACTCTTCCCGGCAAGGTGTGGCAGCGTCTGCCGAACCTTCGGCCGGCCATTCACAGTGCAATGCGCCGCTGACGTCAGCGGCCGTATGCAAAGTGAATATCTCCTGAACTGTACACGTTTAGGAGATATTCATTTTGCCTACAGGTAAGCCTTATTATATTACCTGCAGGTAAAAATTCAAAATAAGGGTATGCAACCGCTTTAAAGCATATATAGTCTGGTCCCAGTTTCCTGAGTGTAGCTACACAGATCTGTCCATCCCTGCTGCTGATTCCTGACACCCAGTCTACATGAAAGTTGTGCTTCGCTGACCCGAGGAAGCACCCAGGTAAGGTCGCCTCCTGTCTGCTATACAATAAGTGCCACAGGAGCACAGGCTGAGAAGAGAGAGAACACACCGCTCCAAGCTGTTGTAAGGTCTCAAACACTGCTGTGAGAAATCAGGTGCCTGCCTAGGTCCGCGACCAAAGAATCCATACGATAAGAAGAAGAATGGCGACACATCCGAATGAAGAATTGAATGCTTGACTGCTGAGGCGCAATGGGCCTAGGTCCCAATTAACGTAACACAAGGGATCAAATCCCCCACCACCCTTGCCCTTTACCCCATTAAATAAGACACTTACAACCATTAGGTTGGAAAGGGCAAGGCCACAGCTTTATTAAATTCCAACACATAACATGTGAACATATTTAACCAGTGCCAGTCACAGTCTTACTGTGAGCACTTAACCAAATGAAGGAAGTAGGGGCCTGTCCTTACCCTAAGTGCTGGACAGACAGCCTACTTCCAACTTTCCATCAAAGGCATAGCCCATTACAGCAACTTTAACTGCTGGCAAGGTCAAGAAAACCACAGCAAGCTGTGACATACCATAACATAGGAAAAAGGGGGCGGGAGGGTGGGCAGCTCTTCTAACCGACTCTTCCGAAAGACCCAGAATTCCCTGGGGCACACGTCTCCTGAGCTCAGCCCCATCCCACATGTCCCAACCAGTCGTTTCCCCTTGTCATGCACCTAGCCATGCCCCCATCAGTCAAGGCTCTCTTTCCCTAGGGAGGGGCTCAGGAGGCCTTCATTATAGGAGGTCCATAAGTTTAAAAAGCATGACACACAACTGGTACAGGTGCTCAGCTGCTAAGCACTTGTATCAGTTGTGTGTCATGCTTTTTAAATTATGGACCTCCAATAAAGCATTCAATTCTTCATTCAGATGTGCCGCCATTTTTCTTCTGTGCGCAGGCTGAGCACCGCCTTGTAAATCCAGTTATAACTGAACAATATGAGACAGATGACATCATGAAACCTTTTCTCACTTTAACTTAATTATATTTGGAAATATCACTTTCAGAACAGATTTCCCAATCGAATGTCCAATCCTGTGTGTGTGGGTGGTTTTCTCCTCCTTTAGAAGAGCTGCCATGTAAACAAAGTCAGTTTATATTCCATGTGTTGGCTGAAGACCTGAGATTGACGCTTTTCCAGTTGTGACTTGTTTGAACCCTTAATCTGAACCTGGGCTGGATTCCGGAGCAGTATCTGGCATGAATAAGTCCATTAGATGTCCCAGGAGCACCGGAGGGCTACACCAGGTTGTTGGAAAGTCTTTGCTGATTCTCAAACTCTTCCTCCAGATCTGTGCTGTATGCGTCACCTGGGGAGAGACAGAGACCGGCTTAGATGGAGAGACCTTCACTTGGGTCATAATGTCACATTGTAACATTACTATTATATATATATTATATTATATAATATGTACTATTATATGAGACACATATCACTAATTAAAGCAAAGCTAAACTGCATCTGAGCACCACACACTGAAAACACTATTTCATTCCTTGACACTATTTAATACCTTGATAAAGGAGGCCACACCTCAGAAACGCGTCGTCATAGCAACTTTTACCTGCTGTCACTTTCACTTATTCTCGCCCGTATTGTGGGCTTTCCACATCGGAGCGCGGCGCCGGCTGGTCCGTGCGCATGTGCAGTAGATTGTGCACACCGCAGTCTGAGAGCCGTCAGTTGCCCGGATGGTGTCCAGCTGTCTCCAAGTGAGATCTTGCAGGAACGATCCAGTTTAGGTGGATGAGGCTATGTACATACTCTTTTTCTAATCACCTAATGTAAGTGTATTGATTTAGAGTCTTTATTCGTGAAGCGTAATAAACAGTATCACATTAGGGCGGACATGCTCTCTCTTTTTCCCTTTCTTCTGTTTGGCACCATGAGGCTCTGCCCAATGAAGCATAGCTGGTTGGTAAGAGGCTGTCAGCTGCGAAGCCAACAGCATCCTTACAGTGGAGGTAAACTCCACTTTTGAACTTGTACCTACAGGTAAGCCTATAACAAGGCAGGGCTTTTTTTTCCAGCAGGAACGCTGGGGAATGCAGTCCGGCACCTCCAGAACTGAATGTATGTAATGGCAAGAGGTGCTGGGGTGTGCTGGATGGTCTACTGACTGGGGAATCTATTGTTGCTGGAGGGGATCTATTTTTGCGATGGAAGGGGATCTATTGTTGCTGGGGAGTTCTTCTGTTGCTCATGGGGATCTATTGTTGCTGTTATGGGTCTTATGTTGCTGGGGGGGGCAGTTGTTGCTGGAAAGGATGTACTCTTGAGGGAGGGGTCATTGTTGCTGGCTGCTGGAGGATCTATTGATGCCGGCTACTGGGGAATCTATTGTTGCTGGAGGGGATCCATTTTTCAGGGGGGTCTATTGTTGCTGGAGGGGTCTATTGTTGCTGGGGGGTGAGTCTTATGTTGCAGGGGGTCAGTTGTTCCTGGGAGGGATCTACTGTTGAGGGAGGGGGTATAATGTTGCTGAAGGGTTTATTGATGCTGGCTGTTAGGAGTCCATTGTTGCTCGGGTGGATCTATTGTCGCTGGGTTTGTCCACTGTTCCTAGATCTATTTTGTTGAATTTTTTGTTATCATTAACAAATTTTACACAAAATAGCACCACAAAATGATACTTGGTCCTGTATTCTCTAAAAGGGGTGGTACTGGGAGGTGGGTAAGGGATGGAACCAAGGAACGGTGCTCGGTGGTGGGTAGGTGGGTAAGTGGTGGAGTCAAGGAGTGACTCGGAAGGGAGGTGTTCCTGCATCTACTCTCTAAGAAAAAAAAGCCCTGCCTGTAGGAACACTGAATGTCTCCTAAACTTGCACCGTTTAAGAGATATTCACAAGCTATGCTGCCAGAGGCGTCACCGGCCAATGCGTTCTAAAGGGACGGCATACACGTGCTGTACCTTCAGAGCTGAGGGCTCCCGCGTGCATGTGAGGGAGAGACGTCACCAAGGCCCCAGCCATTTATATAGCTCGCAATTCTGGAAGGAATGAAGCGGATGAAGATGGCAGCGTCGGGGATCCGCTTTACAGGTAAGTCTGTCATAATGTGCTAAAATGCAGTGCATACTAGTACATTATGACTTAACCCTGCAGGGGGGGTCCACTTTTATTTATTTTAATGGCACTTCACTACAACTTTAACTGACAGGGAGTGGTAGCAACTATGCTGTTCTGCTACTCTGCGTACAGGGACAGGCACTCTGCCTATCTCTGTACTTCACCTTACACTTGGTCTTAATTACCTCCAGTTTTGTTATCTATGAACTGGAGTTAATTTTTTTTTTTTTTATTTTGCGCATTGATAGCAGCATTTTAAAAAATGGCACTATTAGGAACGATCTGAATCTGCCACATGTGTCGGTAACATTACCAAATCTGGCACAGGCCATTTTAAAGGACCATAGCCCCATAAAACTGTTGGTAGTGCTTTATTGAATTCCTCTGATTGTTGGCGCCCCTTGTTCTGAGAGCAGACGCGATCAGCTAAGATACGGCTTGTATCACTTCTTATAACAGCAATCTATCAGCAAGGGGGATGGCAGTGCATTACCATCCAAGAAACAAAAGACGAAATGCGGCATTGATGATCCGGCACTAAGAGTGTCGCTGTGATGTTAATGTGCCAACGAGTGATTACAGGGAACCCGCCATGGAAGAAATACTTTAGCTGTCACTGTAAAGCTTCTGGGGTTGGAAAACTTTCCCAGTCTATGTACAGCCTATAATTTTCACAAGGGTCGGTACATAAGTGAATGTGACATTTAAAGTTGGCTTCAGTTATATACTGAATAATCCAAAATTAAAGCTGAATACATATTTGTAAGCTGTTTTACCAGCCAAAGGATTTTTGTCTGAGATTTATACGGGTCAGGAGAGGAGACCGGATTTCTCTCTGCTGCAGTTCAGTAACACTTACAGGTTTGTCCCTCCCCCAGCCTGTGATTGGACAGTGAAAAGAGAAGCAGCAGACTGATGAGCTCATCTCTCTGTTACTCGGCTTTCTACTCCTATCAGCATTCTTAGCACACGAGTACTGCAACACAACTGATTGGCTTCTTGTGCTGCTTTGCTTCTCCCATTCTGAGCTCTGCTGTTTAGAGGATTGCATGAGGCCGATACCAGGTCACATTCAGGTACTTACACTTCTTGCATTTAAAACAACATACATTTAAACCACCAAGTATTAGAACGAGGCCTGCACGCTGTTGATATTAACCACCGCAAGGGAAATCCACAGACTGGCTTTAGCTCAATCTCTTTACTATGAGACACACCCCTCTAATGCATTTCACGCAAAAGGGCTTAGTCATAGAGCTCTACCACTAAGCCCTTTCAGGTGAATCTCCTTAAAGGGTTGTGTCTCCTGGGGGGAAGATTGAAGCCAGTCTGTGGATTTCCCTTATGGTGGTTCCAGTGCCACACCACAGTCCCTGTCGGTAAGAAGCTCCATTCCAGGCTGGTTGGCCAACAGTTGGAGGATCCTCCCTACCCCCTCCAGCCCCCCCCCCCCCGTGATTGCTGATCTTGTCGTCAGGTCTCTGACACAAAGACAGACGCTGCATCACCCTCAGGGGCCCCTACAACTGGACTTTCCGGCAACAACATTCATATGGAGATATCTCTGTTAATATATATATATATATATATATATATATATATATATATATATATATATATATATATATATATATATATACCCTGGTATATGTGCACCATTCCAACAGGACTCCTATCCATTTATTTGCTGATAATATCTGTGTATCTGTAAGTTATCTGTAGTTATTAATCTCTTTTTATATAAAGCTTGCATTATTTCTATATGGGTGTGTATCTATATGCTCATGATTAATGTTATATGCTGGCTGCAGTATTTCTCTGCTCCCAATAACTTTGATTAGATTTCTGAGGAAGGGAATCCCTTCTGTTCACAGAGGCCCTGTACTGGATGGGAGGCCCTGTCCTGGGTGAAAGGTTCTGTTCTGGGTTAGAGGTTTCTTGTCTTGGGTGGAGGTCCTGTCCTGGATGGTGGACCTGTCCTGGGTGGGAGGCCCTGTATTGGGTGGGAGGCCCTGTCCTGGGTGGAGGGCCCTGTCCTGGATGGGAGGGCCTGTCCTAGGTGGGAAGCCCTGTCCTGGGTGGGAGGCCCTGTGGAGGGTGGAAGGCCCGGCTCTAGGTGAAGGCACTGTCCTGGGTGGAGGCACTCTCCTAGGTGGGAAGCCCTGTCCTGGGTGGGAGGCCTTGTCCTAGATGAAGCCACTGTCCTGGGTGCGAGTCCATGTCCTAGGTGGAGGCACTGTCCTGGATGGGAGGCCCTGTCCTATGTGATTTATTATCAATCCCACTCTTCCACTCAGCTAAGGCTCTGGTTCTCCTATTTACTTACAGGTTTATCACAATATCCTGTTTGAGGAGGGCCATTTCTCATACCCCCAAGAAGAGGGCTACAGATGAAGACAGGTTTACTTTAAATGGAAATGTATTCAATTTGCAGTGTACAGATTGGAGTGTATAAAACAATCCATTGTGAATGGGTATCTAAGTATCAAAGAATTTATGCAGAGTATACAACATTTTGGAAAAATCAGCTTACACATGTAGCACCCTCCTTGATAGGTTGCTGATATGCTATCCTGCTAGGATGTCAGGCAAATTTAGTTATTTTTGGCTCCTCTGTTTTAAAGCTGGAGCAGCTATTGATTTATTTGGGCTGTTCTAGATCTCACAGGTTGCAGGCTTGATTCCTTCCCCTTGTCTTCTGGAAGTTTCTAGAACATAGGGCTGGGAGAGTCAAATGAGCAAATTGAATATTTATTGAGTGGTGGCCAAACCTGAGGAGGTGTGCCCAGTAGGTTTCCGGGGAGAACATAAACATTTTGGGGTCTAGGGCAGCCAGATTGTATCCTGGGGGGATGAAGTTCCACCGCCATAGGGGCTGCTGCCCCTTTGAGGCAGTTCTGCTGGAGCTTGCTAAATGATCATCGAGGTCCCAGCTATGGTAGAGCTGGGGGGCCTATTCTTCAGCATCTTGGAGCTAGCTAAGGGATTTCACCTAAGGATCTAGTCTGGAGAGCTCACTGAAGAGTGCTTGTTAGAAGATGAAAGCTGTCTGGCTGTCCTGTGGCATTGTATTCACCCCTCCCTCACTGAAGAGTGTTCAGTGGAAGCTAGAAGTGAACATCTTTCCTGCAGCCAGAGAGAGAGCCTGGAGATCAATGAGGCTGTCCTGTGACATTGTAAGTACTGACCTGAGCTTCAAGATCCTGGTGACTGCATGCTGTTTTGTCTTTGGGGCAATAATTACCAGTGGTATATTTCAATGAGAGGGCTCTTACAAGGTCTCAGTTCTGGCCACCCCCCTCTGTCCTTGGCAAAAAGACTGTCCAGTGAAGCCTAGAGTAATGACCTGTGTCCTTCTGTTACTACTCAGTGTTCCTGGAGAATCCCATACAACCCCAACCCCTCTCCTGTTACCAGTTCTACAAGCAATACATCTTAAAAAGATATCCCCAGGCCAGGGGTCTCCAAACTTTCTAAACAAGGGGCCAATTTACTGTCCTTCAAACTTTAGAGGGGCCAGACTGTGGCCAGTCGGAGAAAAAATTGTCCTGCTGTCAGGGGGAGTAATGGTGCCCCATCACTGGTATCAATGGGAGGAATAGTATCTCATTGTTGGTGTTAGTGGGAGGAATAATGCCCCATTATTGGTGTCGGTGGGAGGAATAATGCTCCCAACATTGATGTCAGTGGGAGGAATAGTGCTCCATCATTGGTATCAGTGGGAGGAATAGTGCCCCATCGTTGGTGTCAGTGAGAGGAATAGTGCTCCATCACTGGTATCAATGGGAGGAGTAGTGCCCCATCATTGGTGTCAGTGGGGGAATAGTATCACATCATTGATATCAGTGGGAGGAACAGTTCCCCATCATTGGTATCAGTGGGAGGAATAGTGCCCTATTATTGGTGTCAGTGGCAGGAATAGTACCCCATCATTGGTATCAGAGGGAGGAATAGTGCCCCATCATTGGTGTCAGTGGAAGGAGTAGTGCCCATCATTGGTATCAATGGGAGGAATAGTACCCCATCATTGGTATCAGAGGGAGGAATAGTGTCCCATTGTTGGTGTCAGTGGGAGGAATAGTGCCCTATCATTGGTATCAGTGGGAAGAATGGTGCCCCATCATTGGTATCAGTGGAAGGAATAGTGCCCCATCATTGGTATCAGTGGGAGGAATAGTGGCCCATCATTGGTATCAATGGGAAGAATAGTGTGCCATAGTTGGTGTCAGTGAGAGGTCTAGTGCCCCATTGTTGGTGTCAGTGGCAAGAACTAGGCTCCACTATTGTTTTCAGAGGGGGGGGGATAATGCCCCAAGGACCAGATAAAAACAAGCAAAGGACCGGAGTTTGGAGACCACTGCCCTAGACTGTTTATTGGAGCTAGAGGGAATGGACTGTTGCTTGGGTGACTGGCGGCCTCTGTACTGTTTGGGAAAGAACCAGCTAAATTCAGCCGGCTCTTGTGGGGGTAGCACTGCACACATTAAATAACTTTCATGTAGGATTTCTCTTACAATCACACTCTTAGCTATGAGACGTCCTCACCTGTGTGACAGCCGTGCATCCAGATCTTCTTCCCGTCATACTTACACCGACACCTCATCACATTGTTCCTGAAATCCGATTCTGCCACTTCAAATTTTGGGTTGAGAATGACCTATAGATATATATATATATATATATATATATATTAAGGAATAGATAGGAGAAATACATTATTCATTTTACAACTTCTGAAAGCTGCCAGAACATAAAATTCCAAAAGTCTGATAGACTCTATAAGAGCTTTCATTCACACAATCTGCTGGATGCACCGAATGAGCTAATAAGACTGTAAACCTTCGACCCAAGGTCAGCGTGTACAGCATTCTGCTAATGTGCCAGTTATATATCAAACAGCCGCACCATGAATTGTATCTTTACCCCGGTGACATTGTAGGTAATGACTATAGATTTATGAAGAGTTATGTGCTGCTGGGGACACAGCCGGTAAAATAAGGTTTTGGTCATATTTATTTGATCTAACTTGCAAACTAACAGAAAAAAAAAACGCTACATCGTCATAAAATTGGATGATTTATTGGTGTATTGGGAAATAGGTAAAATTTTGGATCTGGACTCCGAGTCCAGCTGTGCAGAATGGATTTTATAAAATGCATCCTATATATTAATACTTTACTGTATTCTCTCTTTTTTTTTATATAATTTATTGCAAAGGTCTCCCGATCGTCCTCCATCAGAATTGTCCTTTTTTTTTTTTTTCTTTTAAAGTCAAGTTTGTAAAGCTGACCGCGTTTCTGCTAAAAAAGTTTGGACTGTTGTCTGATATTTGTGCATACGCTATTGCGTCAAAAGTATTGGGACACCTGCCTTTACACGCACATGAACTTTACTGGCACCCCAGTCTTCGTCCGTAGGGTTCACTATTGAGTTGGCCCCACCCTTTGCAGCTATAACAGCTTCAACTCTTCTGGGAAGGCTGTCCACAAGGTTTAGGAGTGTTTCTGTGGGAATGTTTGACCATTCATCCAGAAGAGCATTTGTGAGGTCAGGCACTGATGTGGAAGAGAAGGCCTGGTTCACAGTCTCCACTCTAATTCATCCCAAAGGTGTTCTACTGGGTTGAGGTCAGGACTCCTATGGGAAGGCTGCCCACAAGGTTTTGGAGTGTGTCTATGGGAATGTTTGACCATTCTTCCAGAAGAGCAGGTGGTCTATCGGGTTGAGGTCAGGACAGTCAGGTTCCTCCACCCCAAACTCGCTCATCCATGTCTTTATGGACCTTGCTTGGTGCACTGGTTCAAATCATTTGGTGGAGGGGGATTATGGCGTGGGGTTGTTTTTCAGGGGTCGAGCTCGGCCCCTCAGTTCCAGTGAAGAAAACTCTTAAGGCATCGGAATACCAAGACATTTTGGACAATTTTATGCTCCCAACTTTGTGAGAACAGTTTGGGGAAGGCCCCTTCCTGTTCCAACATGACTGCTCACCAGTGCACAAAACAAGGTCCATAAAGACATAGATGAGCGAGTTTGGGGTGGAGGAACTTGACTGGCCTGACCTCAACCCGATAGAACACCTGCTCTTCTGGAAGAATGGTCAAACATTCCCATAGACACACTCCTAAACCTTGTGGACGGCCTTCCCAGAAGAGTTGAAGCTGTTATAGCTGCAAAGGGTGGGGCAACGCAATATTGAACCCTATGGACTAATGCCCTGTACACACGATCGGACATTCCGACAACAAAACCGTGGACTTTTTTCAGACGGATGTTGGCTCAAAATTTGTCTTGCATACACACGGTCGCACAAATGTTGTCGGAAATTCCGAACGTCAAGAACACGGTGACGTACAACACGTACGATGACCCAAGAATAAATGAAGTTCAATAGCCAGCGCGGCTCTGCTGCTTAATTCCGAGCATGCGTGGACTTTTGTGCGTCGGAATTGTGTACACACGCTCGTAATTTCCGACTAGTTTTGTTGTCGGAAAATTTGAGAACCTGCTCTCAAACATTTGTTGTCGGAAACTCCGACAGCAAATGTCCGATGGAGCCTACATACGGTGGGAATTTCCGACAACAAGCTCACATCGAACATTTGTTGTCGGAAATTTCGACCACGTGTACGCAGCATAAGACTGGGATGCCATTAAAGTTCACGTGTGTGTAAAGGCAGGCGTCCCAATACTTTTGGCAATATAGTGTATTGTCGGAGGTGCCATCTTTTGATGGCACCCTGGTTCAGAAAAACTGGTCTAGAAAAGCATATGAAAAAGAGTGATATTTGGATACAATAACGCAATAAAGTAACGATGGCAATGCCCACAGTACCCCCCACACATTCCATGTATCTATTTTCTGCTACAATAATGAAACAAAAGAAAACATTTCTGGGCTCCTAAAACACTTCTAGCCCCGTACATTCACCCATAAACTCATGCAGCATTCTCTTACTAAGTCCTTATTGGCTTTTTTTCTCACCTGGAAAATATAGTCCCCGGGACCGACGTCCGTGATATCGATCCACTGGCAGTCAATGTCATGGCGGTAGGTATCCCAGCAGCCCACTGTTATTCCTTGTTCACCGAAGTTGGCGCACTCATAGCGCTTCTGGATTCCTGCACATTGAACATCATTACTTGGAAACATAATTTAAAAAGGGTACAATCACTTTTTTTGTAATACTACATTGTATTATGTCATACTGTATACATATTATGACATTTGTTACATCTTTACACTGTATTATGACATATTGAGGGAATTTACTAAAACTGGAGCACACAGAATCTAACCAATCATCTTCCAGGTTTTATTGTTTGGGGTGGAGGAACTTGACTGGCCTGCACAGAGTCCTGACCTCAACCCGATAGAACGTTTGGGATGAATTAGAGCAAAGACTGCGAGCCAGGCCTTCTCGTCCAACATCAGTGCCTGACCTCACAAATGCGCTTCTGGAAGAATGGTCGAACATTCCCATAGACACACTCCTAAACCTTGTGGACGGCCTTCCCAGAAGAGTTGAAGCTGTTATAGCTGCAAAGGGTGGGCCAACTCAATATTGAACCCTACGGACTAAGACTGGGATGCCATTAAAGTTCATGTGTGTGTAAAGGCAGACGTCCCAATACTTTTGGTAATATAGGGTATAACATTTTTAAAAGAGTAATAGCTTAGGTTGGTACATCAGTCTTCCTGTTTCTCCTCCCGGACACTCAGGAAGCGGGTCCTGAGACCCGATTGGCCGGGAGTCCTAAGACCCCGTTGACTGGGAGTCTGAGACCCGATTGGCCGGGAGGAGAAGCAGCAACCGCCAGGAGAAGGAGGGGGGGAAGCCCACCTGGGGTGGGGGGCGGTGTAGGGTGACGGGCTGAATCGACTGGGGGGGTAGGTGTCTCGGGTTTGTTTGCTGCCCCCCCAACCACTGGGGCACCAGCCGCCAACTGTCTGTGCTGCTGCACACTGCTGTCAGTGTCACTGTGAGAGTCAGTTTTGTGTGTGCCACCCATTCTAATTTCTTGCCCTCCTGAGTCCTTTCCCTGAGCTACTTACTATATCGAAAATAAAGTAAGAAATATGTTTTTTGCCTAAATATCTAATGCCCCATACACACAATCCGATTTTCCGACAACAAATGTTGGATGTGAGCTTGTTGGCGGGAAAGTCCGACCGTGTGTATGCTCCATTGAACATTTGTTGTCAGACTTTCCGCCAACAAATGTTGGCTAGCAGGTTCTCAAATTTACTGCCAATAAAACTTTGTTCTCGGACTTTCCGATCGTGTGTACACAAGTCAGACGCACAAAAGTTCACGCACGCTCGGAATCAAGTATGAGCCGGAAGCGCTCGGTCTTGTAAAAACTAGTGTCCGTAATGGAGATATCATGTACGTCTTGTAGGCCACTACGTACGTAATTGTTGGCCAACATTTGTGTGACCGTGTGTATGCAAGACAAGTTGGAGCCAACAACCTTCAAACAAAAATCCACGGTTCTGTTGTCGGAAAGTCCGATCGTGTGTACGGGGCATAACGCACCTTAAAAATCATATTTCTAATTGTATATTGTACTTGTTTGTAGCCTAAATACTGAAATTTGCACTTAAAACTGTAATTTTGTAACTTCTGGAAATGCCAGTAAAAACTTGGCTGTGCCAGTAAATTGTGGGTGTTGTGTCAGTAAATTTCAATCCGGTAGGTTGGCAAACACTGCTTCCTTTACCTCAATTTTTCCTTGTAATCTGCATGATGTGGATTGTGAACCTTTTACAGGTTCGATGACTTTAACTTACCTTTTCCGCAACGTGTGTCTTCCAGGCAGAAACTAGCTTTGTGTCCTTCAGCTACTTTGGTGCCGTTCATATTGAGGAGGTCATAGTGGGTGAAGACTTCAATACTGTGGTAATGTCTGAACAGGGAAAGAATAGAACAAAATGATAACCTTCAAGGACCATGATGATGGTGATGATGGTGGCTTCACATAGTCATGTATGGAAAGAGACACTGCGGTGAGGCTGTAAGATGGATAAAAAAAAAACATAATTGAAGCTCTTCTTCGGCAATGTATGTACTAATTACTGGGCAAATCCAAGATATCACTTTACAAGGATCTGTGCTGGGGGGGGGGGATTAAAGGAACAACTGAGGAAATGTAAAGACACCACCCATAGCTCTGAAATATTTCACCATGTCTATTCCCACTCTCTATATATTCATTCAGTTTATGGGAAATTCCACAAGAAACCAACAACAGTAGAAACTATAACAAACCTTAAACTGATACTAAACAGACACTGTTTGACTTACATTGTCCCTTCCGGGGCTTTTGTTCTCAGAGAATAGGTGCAGGAACTCCTCTCTTCCGAGTCACCGCTTGACTCCGCCCCCTACCCACCTCCGAGCACCGTTCCTTGGTTCCACCCCTTACCCGCCTCCCAGTACCACCCCTCTTTAGAGAATACAGAAACCATACCTCCCAACATTTTGAGATGGGAATGAGGGACACCTACAAGCAAATGTATGTAGGTATAGGACACGCCCCCCTGCCACACCCCCTTAAAGGAGAATTAACCAAAAATAAAAGGTTAACTAAATCCACAAATGCTTTTTTTTTTACCACTACTATTATATTATATTGGCTTTTAAAATTTACAAATGCAGCCATTTAGAATTTGGATGAAAGGTTTAGCGCTGGGAAACACATTTTGAAAGATAAAAAGTGCATTTCATGTACAACTATATGGATCAGACCAAAATGAGGGACAGATGAGGGGGAAAGAGGGATATTGCTCCAAATCAGGGACAGTCCCTCGAAATCAGGGAGCTCTGCAGAAAGAAGTATCATTTTGTGGTGCTTTTTGTATTTGCTTTTTGAAGTATTTTGTATGGAATTTGTTAATGAGCAAAGGAAAGACAGTAATATAGATCTAGGAATGATGGACACCCCAGCGGCAATAGATCCACCCCAGTAACAATGGATTTCCAACAGCCAGCATCAATAGACCCTCCAGCAGCCAGCAACATTAGACCCCCTCTCGCAACATAAGACCCACCCCCCAGGAACAATAGATCCCCCAGCAGCAACAATAGACCCCCCCCCTGCAAAAATAGATCTCCAGCAACAATATATTCCCCACCAGCCAGCATCAATAGACCCTCCAGCAGCCAGCAACAAAAACCCCTCCCCTCAACAGTGGATCCTCCCCCCCCCCAGCAACGATTGAGCCTCCAGCAACAATAGATCACCTACAAGTGGCAGAAGATCTCCTCAGTAACAATAGACCCTCTTCCTCAGCAAATATAGATCCCCTGCAGCAACAATAGATCCCCCAGCAGCCAGCATCAATAGACCCTCCAGTACTCCTTGACATTACATACATTCAGTTCTGGAAGTGCCAAAACTATGTCCGTCCGTCCCGTCCCCCCCGTCCCCCCCCCGCGCGCGCGTTCCTGCTGAAAAATCCCCTGGTCCCTTCTATTTTTGTATGTGGATGATGGCTCTGTAATTATTTTTATTTTTAAAAAACATCTAAGTAGCTTTTTCCTAATCGATATCCAGCTGTCACATGACTGTCTGCAGGGAAACATAAGCAGGAGGAGCTTCTAGTCCTCTGCTGATGGTCACATATTCAAAATTATGGGAATTTTTTTTTAAATCATACTTACCTAGGTGGATGCAGCATCTGTCCCCTATCAGCTGTAAGGCTGAGTACTGAGCGATCAAACGCCGCTAATTGCTCAGTTCTTAGCGCTTGGAAAATGGGGGTTGCTTGGCTGTCCTGCTCATCTAAAGCATCAATACTTCGAATCGCTCTCCCAGAAAAAGTTGCAGATTCCTTTGGCTTCCCTTGCTGCACAAAAGTTGTGGGGTCTTTTCTGGGGTCACTCCATGAATACCACCCACTCCATGAATACCCCCCCCCCCCATGAATACCATTCTATTCCATGAATACCACCCCACCTCCCCATCAATACCACCCCACCCCGTGAATAACACAACACCCCATGAATACCACCCCACCCTATGAATACCACCACACTCAGTGAATACCACCCCACTCCATGAATACCACCCCCACCCCCATGAATACCACCCCATAAATACTACCCCACTCCATGGATACCACATATCCCCCCCATGAATACCATTCCACTCCATGAATACCACCCCCCCCCATCAATACCACCCTAACCCGTGAATAACACCACACCCCATGAATACCACTCCATGAATACCACACCCCCATCAATACCACAACACCCAATGAATACCACCCCATGAATACCCCTCCACTCCATAAATACCACATCCCCCCCATTAATACCATTCTACTCCATGAATACTACAATTACCCCCCATGATTACCATTCCACCCCATGAATACCACCCCCTCCCCATTAATACCACCCTACCCCCTGAATAACACCACACCCCATGAATACCACTCCACTTCATGAATATCACCCCCCCATCAATACCACCGCACCCCATGAATACCACCACACCCCATGAATACCACCCCACTCCATGAATACCACCCTATGAATACCACTCCATTGCATGAATGCCACCTCACCCCATGAATACCACTCCACTCCATGAATACCACCAAACCCCAAGAATACCACCCCACTCCATGAATACCACATCCCCCCATAAATACCACCCCACTCCATGAATACCACATCCCCCCATAAATACCACCCCACTCCATGAATACCACATCCCCCCCATAAATACCACCCCACTCCATGAATACCACCCCCCCATCAATCCCACTCCACACCATGAATATCACATCCCCCCATCAATACCACCCCACCACATGACTACCACTCCACTCCATAAATACCACCACACCCCAGGAATACCACCCCACGCCATGAATACCACCACCAATGAATACAACCCCACTCCATGAATACCACATCCCCCCATAAAAACCCCCCACTCCATCAACACCACATCCCCCCATGAATACCACCCACTCCATGAATACCACCACCCCCCATGAAGACCACATCCCTCCCCCCATGAATACCACCCACTCCATGAATACCACCACCCCCCATGAAGACCACATCCCTCCCCCATGAATACCACCCAGTGGCGGTGCATCCATGAGGGCGCATGGGCGTCGCCCCCTCTCTTCAGCCACCCCCTCTACTACCAATAGATAGATTCATGAATTGCATAAATCTATCCATGGCCACCACTGCCACCCCCATATTTAGAAACCCGGCCCCTTTTCGGGTGCCTGAATTACAGCAGCGGGAGGGGTTTTTGAAGCACCTGATTAGAGCCATAGGCTCTAATAGGCATCAAAAAAGGTGACCTGCAAGCGCCATGCTTGGCCCTCGCTGTTCACCCAGGTGTCTTAGAAAAGCGAATGAATATTCGCTTCCCTAACAATATTCGCTTCCCTAACTGTACCGCCTCTCCACGAATCAGGTGCTCAGGTCTGTTACCCGTCACCTGATTGGCTGAATCGACAGGCACTGTGATTGGAGTCTTGATTCAAGACCTATATACTCACACACCGGATCCTCTGAACTACCTCAGACCTGGTCCCCCTTTTTTCTTCCGAGTACCAAAGACCCCACGTAGTCGGTTCACTCACCATTCCCCACCTGTATCATGGGAGCCTGTAGACTCCCAGCCACCTGGGATGCCGTGTGTTGTTGGGCGCTTTGGTTGGACATATCCCCACCACAGCTTCCGACAATGATGTCTCTGGGCGACCTGTGATTCCTAGCATTATACCACCAGTACACGATTTTTTTACTCATCACGTGCCTGCTCCTGACGAGTGGCTACAGGCCATGAAACGCGTAGAGCTACAAGATGCCGTGTTTTGTAGCACCTATGTGGTCATCAGAATCTTTGTATATTATGTTTACAATTTTATCAATCTTCACTGGGAATAGTGAGGCCATAAACCATGCAGGCAATACCTTGTCATCAACGTTTGTATATATATTAATTTCGGTGGATTCTGGTAAATTATTGTGCAGTACAGTTGATATTCATATTATTATTATGTTGTAGCATGTGGGAACTATACCCCAACCATTATGTATATTATGTATGTATATCCATGTTATATACTAATAAATATCCTTTCTACATGTCCACCTCTATTCAGTTGCTGCTGCGTGCTTCATGTAAAGTCCCACCCTCATGCCCTCTAGCCTTACCAGGCCATGGCTTCATTTAAAGTCCCATATTCCTCTTCCCCTTTCCCCCATATTGTCTTTTTTCATTTATATAATAAAAAATAAAAAATGCAGTGGTGATCAAATACCACCAAAAAAAAAAAAAAAAAAGCCATATGCATGTTAAAAAAAATGTACAAAATAAAATATAAATTAAATTTGGGTACAGTGTTGCATGACCGCGCAATTACCAGTTAAAGTAGCACAGTGCTGAATAGCAAAAAAAAATCCTGGTCATGAAGGGGGGTAAAAACTATCTGGGGCTCAAGTGGTTAAACATGTGTGCAAGAATGGCATTGGCAGCGAAACCGCTAAAGCCAAGGAGGTTGCCCTCTGATCTCCAGTTGCCACAGAGCTGCACGTCATCCAATATTACACCAGCCATTTGATGGCTTGACAGTATGGTTAGGAGCACAAGCAACTGTGGCAATCCTGTCAGGGCTGGGGTCAGCCCTTCCTTCTCTGAGCTGGCCGTTCAGCTGTCGGCTAATTGCCAGCTCCTATTTCTCCACAGTTACTCAGCTGTTGATGATATCCTGCTCATCAGTCCTGCCTACTTAAGCTGTTCAGCCCAGTGGATCTCTGCCTTCGCCTTGGTCAACATCACAGAGACTATGCCCTGCGTTCCTGTTTAAAGACTTGCTTTGCTGACATCTCTTCTGGCTCCAGATCCTGCTTGCTGTTCCACTACATTGATCCCTGATTTCTGGCTTGGCTGACTATCCGGTTACTGAACTTTGGCTATGTTTTGACTATGTTTGTTCTTTTTACTTTTATTATTAAACAAATGTGATTTAACTGTACTTCTCTCTCAGTCTGATTTCATGGTTTCTGACAAATCCTCATTCACAGCTTGTCTTGTACAGTATGTGACTGTTTTGGGGTTTGATCTGATCACATTTACTTCTACATGATAAAATATGTTTAGAAGATTTATTGGTTTCCTTTAAAAGCTTTTATATCCACTGCACTTCGCCCCACTACTCCATCACAATGTTTCCAGCTTTGGAGAACCAGCGTAACGGAGGCTCTGCAGGGTTTTTTTTTTGGGAGGGGGAGGGGAGCCTATATTAGCGCGGTATGTTTTTTTCTGCTTCTAGAAATCACTTTAGCGGCGCAGAGACGTTGCCTGCTGCTCCTGACAAGGTAGCGCTGCGAGAGCCGGCTCGTTAGAATCAAGCTCATCTGGTGTTATCACAACGTCCCATTATTCTCTTCTGCCTCGGCTCCTTCTGTCGATTGGAAATTCAATGGAATCAAAGAAAATCTAATTTGGCCCCAACAACGCTTCTGTAATCCGTTCCTCGTGACTGAAATCTTCCACGGAGGAAGTGGTTTCCCTTTTCATACAAAATGTGGGAGAGTGCGGGAAGAGTTAATGAGTTGCCAAATACAGATTTCATTGCAGAATAAACAAAATACTTCATAGAAGTCCATGGAAGCCCAACTGAATGATAATTAGTTGGCTAAAGAACTAAAAATAGAATAGAATTCTTATTTTCACTTTTTTTGACCCTTTGCTACATCTCAGTGATGCTGATCTCCTGCTGTGACTTTGCCGCCACCTCCTGTCTCTAGTGAGGGCTAGGTGACAGTTATTAGGGTTTCCTGATGGTGACAACAGCGGACCATACCTGTGTAATGTGTGTTCTGATGTGTGTCATGGCTTATTTGGTAAATGTTAGAAATCATGTTTTGCTTATTTTTTTTCTTTTTTTGGGGGCTAATAGGAAAGTCTGACAATTCTGTTCATGGAGTGCAACTTTGATGCAACTTTCCACTCTCTGGCACTCACGTTGCATCAAAGTAACATCAATGTAGTGCAGGAACCTTTATATGTCCAAAGTCGAATGTTAGGGTTAGGGCTAAGGGCAAGGATTAGGGTAAAATGCTAGGGTTAATGTTCTAAAACTCTAACCCTAACTCTAACCCTATCCCTAACTCTAACCCTATCCTTAACCCTACCTATAACCCTAACCCCAACTCTAACCCTATCCTTAACTCCAACTCTAACTCTAACCCTATCCTTAACCTTACCTATAACCCCAACTCTAACCCTATCCTTAACTCCAACCCTAATGCTAACCCTATCCTTAACCCTACCTATAACCCCAACTCTAACCCTATCCTTAACTCTAACCCTAACGCTAACCCTATCCTTAACCCTACCTATAACCCCAACTCTAACCCTATCCTTAACTCCAACTCTAACTCTAACCCTATCCTTAACCCTACCTATAACCCCAACTCTAACCCTATCCTTAACTCCAACCCTAACTCTAACCCTATCCCTAACTCTAACCCTATCCTTAACCCTACCTATAACCCTAACCCCAACTCTAACCCTATCCTTAACTCCAACTCTAACTCTAACCCTATCCTTAACCCTACCTATAACCCCAACTCTAACCCTATCCTTAACTCCAACCCTAATGCTAACCCTATCCTTAACCCTACCTATAACCCTAACTCTAACTCTAACCCTAACTCTAACCCCAACTCTAACCCTAACTCTAACCCCAACTCTAACCCTATCCCTAACGCTAACCCTATCCCTAACCTTACCTTTAACCCTAATTCTAACCCCTCATCCTTGGATGGTTTTTCCGAAGGAATTCCGCTCAAGCTTGCCTTGCATACACATGGTCACACAAAAGTTCTCTGAACTTTTGTCCGTCAAGAACGCGGTGACGTACATGTACGACGAGCCGAGAAAATGAAGTTCAATGCTTCCGAGCATGCGTTGAATTGTTTCCGAGCATGCGTAGGAATTTTGCACGTCGAAATTGCTGCGGACGATTTAAATTTTCGATAGGAACGTTTTCCGTTGGAAAAATAGAGAACCTGCTCTTAATCTTTTGCTGGTGGAAATTCCGCCAGCAAAAGTCTGATGGAGCATACACACGGTCAGAATTTCCGACAACAAGCTCACATCGAACATTTGTTGTCGGAAATTCCGTCCGTGTGTACGAGGCATTACTCTAACCCTAACTCTAAACCTAACTCTAACCCTAACGCTAAACCTAACTTTAACCCTAACCTTATCCCTAATAGACATGTGCACTGACAAAAAATGTTTTCGTTTCATTCATTTTTTTTTTTGCTTTTTTCAGAAATTTGAAAATTCGGAAATTTCCAAAATTCCGAATTTTAAAATCCTGAATTTCCAAATTTTCGAATTCCGAACTTCCGAATTTTCTAAATTCAAAAATGTGCAAATTTAAGAATTCAAAAATCCAAAAATTCGAAAATCTGAAAAAAAGAAAGAAAATTAGTAAAATTTGAAATAATAACTAATTAATAATAGCTAATTATTAAATTATAGGTATTGGAATTTCCTTTCAAATTTGGTTTGTGAACGTTTGTAAACGTAAGGAATACAAATTTATCTGAAGTTACGAATTATCCGAAATAACGAATGCCGCATCTAAAGAAATGGAATGGAACAAATTAATAATAAATAATAATAAAAAAAGGTTGTATTATTATTATTATTATTGTTATTTATTATTATTAGATCGTTATGTTTCATTCTTTTAGATACGGCATTCGTTATTTCAGATAATTTGTAACTTTGGATAAATTTGTACTTGTTACGTTCACTAACAGACAAATTTGAAAAGAAATTCCAATACCTATAATTTAATATTTATTATTAGTTAGTTATTATTTCAGATTTTCGGGTCTTCTAATTTTCGGATTTTCATTCTTTTGAATTTTCAGATTTTCATTCTTATTTTCGGAATTTCAAATTGCCGAAATTTCGAATTTTCGGATTTCCTAATTTCGAATTTTTGAATTTCCAAATTTTCGAATTTCTGAAATTTCGAATTTCCGAAATTCATATTTTCTGAAATTTCGAATTTTCAGAAATTTGAAAATTAGGAAATTCGAAATTCAGAAATTCGAAATTTTCGGAAATTGAAAAATTCAGAAATTCGAAATTTCGGAATTAACGAATTTGTCAAAATTCTTAAAAAACGAATTTGAAACTAAACGAATTGCACATGTCCAATCCCTAACTCCAACCCTATCTCTAACTCTAACCCTAACTCTAACCCTACCTATAACCCTAACTCTAATCCCAACTATAACCCTAATTCTAACCCTAACTCCAACCCTAACTCTAAACCCTAACAATTACAACCTTAACTGTAACTCTAATGCCAACCCTTAACCCTAACATGCGACTTTGGAAACATAAAGGTTCCTGCACTACTTTGATGCAACTTGAACTAACTTTAACTCTAACACTAACTCTAAACTTAACTTCAACCCTAACTCTAACTCTAACCCTAACTCTAACCCTCAACTCTAACCCTAACCCTCAACTGTAACTCCAACCGTAACTCTAACCTTGACCCGTTCCCGACCGGCTCACGCATATATACCGTGGCAGAATGGCTCTCCTGGGCGAAAACCCGTACGGGTACGTCCTTCCCCTTTTCAGCCACCAGAGGGCGCGCACATGCCATTGGAGGGGCATGAGCACGAGCGCCAGCACGGGGATTTGTGTGTGTAAACACACAAATCCCTGTGCTGTCAGAGGAGAGGAGACATGTCATTTGTTCCTAGCAAGTAGGAACAACGATATGTCTCCTCTCTTACTCAGTCCTGTCCCTGTGCAGTTATAACACACACTGAATCCCTTGATCGCCCCCTAGTGTTAACCCCTTCCCTGCCAGTGACATTTCCACAGTAATCAGTGCATTTTTATAGCACTGATCGCTGTATAATTAACAATGGACCCAAAAATGTGTCAAAAGTATCTGATCTGTCCGTCGCAATGTCGCAATACCGATAAAAATCACAGATCACCGCCATTACTAGTAAAAAAATAATAAAAATGCCATAAAAATGTCATAAATCTTTCCCATAGTTTGTAGATGCTATACCTTTTATGCAAACCAATCAATATATGCTTATTGTGATTTTTTAACCAAAAATATGTAGAAGAATACATATTGGCCTAAACTGATGAAGAAATTCGTTTTTTTTTTTTTTTTAATTTGGGGGATATTTATTATAGCAAAAAGTAAAAAATGTTTTTTTTTCAAAATCGTCGCTGTTTTTTTGTTTATAGCGCAAAAAATAAAAACCACAGAGGTGATCAAATACCACCAAAAAAAAGCTCTATTTGTGGGAAAAAAAGAAAAAAAGAATTTTGTTTGGGTTCAGCATTGCATGACCGCGCAATTGTCAGTTAAAGTGGAGGGTCACCCAAAAAAATAAAATGGATCAAAAATCTTAAAAAAATTAAAAAAAACGTGAAAAAAAAAAATAATTTACCTGAAACCCTTGTTGCTAGGCAGTCTTCCTAATCTGCCTCTTCCTATTCCACGGCGCTTCCTCCTCTCTGGCGAGCGCCCCGTTGCCTTCTGGGTACTGTGTGTGTCCCAGAAAACCACGGGGCCATTCACAAAGCGCCACGTGACTCGCGCATGCACAGTAGGAAACGGGCTGTGAAGCCATAAGGATTTTTACTGCATTTTCTGTCTCTGTCTGTTTCACGGTTCCTGACAACTGCCCTGGCGTTTTAAGACCTCAATACATCAGGATTGATCAATTTTTTAAATATATTTGAAATATACTGTATATACCATAGTTTGCAGACTCTTTAACTTTCCTACAGACCAAATATATATATATACACTAATTTGGGTTATTTTATCTTTCTTTTTACCAAAAACATGTAGCAGAATACATTTCGGCCTACATTTTTGAAGAAATCTGATTTTATTGAATATGTTTTATAACAGAAAGTAGAAAATATTGTTTCTTTTTTTTTTTTCAAAAGTTTTGGTCATTTTTCATTTATATAATAAAAAAGTTAAAAAAAAAAAAACCCAGTGGTGATCAAATATCACCAAAAGAAAGCTCTATTTTTGTATACAGTGTTGCATGACCGCGCAATTACCAGTTAAAGTAGCGCAGTGCTGAATAGCAAAAAATGTCCTGGTCATGAAGGGGGTCAAACCTTCTGGAGGTCAAGGGGTTAGTAACATTTAAATACTTCAATGACTTGTGTAGCAATTGTATATGATATATTTATTTTTTTATCTGCTTTTTTTCGCCATGAATGTGGCGTTACCCTTTAAACTGAGTATTGCCTCTTTAGGCTGGGCTCACACAGCAGCACGCTCCGGCTCACAGCAGGAGTCCGGTGTGTCTCCATTCAGTTTCGGGTCCAATTTCAGCCCGAATTTTTGGCCGATTTTGGACCTGAAATGGACCAAAAGATGCCCAGCTGCAGAGATCTGTGAACTGGCTCCATAGAGAGCAGGTCACAATCCCCTGCTATGCGAATTGGATGTAGGGGGGGAAACCCGCATCCAATTCGCACAGGTGTGAACCCAGCCCTTAAACCCACCAACTGTACCTCAACATTTCCCAGCATACCACCCCATGCTCAGGACATGTTGATCAACATTGCCCCTGTAAGAACCTCCAGCCAAGACCATTGCGCGGCCAGTGGCTCTCAATCCTGACTGTCACAGACACCGGAGGCCCCCACTGGCCATCGGGAACCAATAGCAATGGCTCTCAGGCATGTGATACCTATGAGAATAGAAAAGCCTTTGGCTCTGCTAATGAACGCTGCCACCTTCAGGCTGCAATGGTATCTACAACACGACATGTTTAAAGCGGGGGTCCACCTATCTATCTTCTTTTTTTTTGAGTTCATTCACAAACTTTTCTTCTCAGCATTACATACTCACATATTGTGTGTAATATGTCCGCCTGTGTCAGATTTCGTCGGAAAGAATAACTTATATTATTCACTGCAGGCGGTTTCCATCTTCATTGTGGGCATTTGAAGCCCACAAGCATTTATTTCCTGGATGTGGTGAATGCTGTTCTCCCAGCATTCACCGCTCGTTCCCGCACATGCTCAGTGGCATCCTGGGAAGCCTGAGACTAGCTCCCAGGAGTCTGGGAGAGGCTAGAAACACGCCTACTCCCACGGGAGGAGAACCAGGAAGTGCAAAGAAGAATAGAAAAATAAAAGGTAATTACGGCGATTTAAACTGTTTTAAACGGCATGTCAGCATCTAGGCAAGGAAGAGAATACATACAGATATTGTTCAAAATTTGGGTGGAACCCCGCTTTAATAATTGTAATTGTCAGCTGCAATTACTGTAGTAAAGTAAAAAAAAAAAAAAAAGCAAAGTTTAAAATTAGTTTTTAAATTTTTCTGCTTTTGTCAGTCTGTTTTTTCTTTTTTTCTTTAACAGTGCATGAAATAAAAAGCGTATATGTCCTCATGAGGAGGGGCTTACAGGAACAAGTCAGCGGAATCACACTAGGGAAGACTGTTCATTATTCTTGGGGAAAAAAAAAAGACGAGAACTTCGTTTTATTTCTAAAGCTCAAATTGAAGACGTACAATTATCTGCCGAGGGGCTCAGTCTAATCAGCTTCCTATTCATGATCTATTTGAAAAGAAAATCGCAGGTATTGTAATAGAGTCACAAATATCCCATCGAATGGGTTGTGAATATCTCCGGCGTACAGCCGATGAGACCAGAACCCGACTCTCTGTACAGCAAGGACAGACGGGTTACAATTCTGCAGAGATCCGGAGTTCCCAATCTCCAGCTGTATATGGAGGATGTTCATGAAGAACAATGGCGGATCTGTCCATGTCTAATACTCTGCACTTCTATGTGGTGCTGGGAGAAGATCCTACAATGCCCAGGGCCTTAGGAACCTTTCGTACCCCCCCTTATGCACCCCACAACCCCCCCCCTATTGGACACTCCAAACCCCCCACTTCCCCCATTGGATGGAGGAGGGGATGGGGCTAAAATGTTGGTGATGTTTGTGGCACCTTGCAGCAAGCGGAAAAAGTTTAAGATCAGTGGACAAATATTTGGCGAAGGAAAAAATGTCCTTGGGTCGGTGGTGTCACCCTAAGAAAAAGTGTCCCTGCATGGATGGTGTCACTGAAAAGAAAAAAATGCCAGAGTCAGTGGTGTTACCAGAAGAACAAATGCCCAAGTCAGTGGTGTTACCAGAAGAACAAATGCCCAAGTCAGTGGTGTTACCAGAAGAACAAATGCACAAGTCAGTGGTGTCACCAGAAGAACAAATGCCCAAGTCAGTGGTGTCACCAGAAGAACAAATGCCCAAGTCAGTGGTGTCACCAGAAGAACAAATGCCCAAGTCAGTGGTGTCACCAGAAGAACAAATGCCCAAGTCAGTGGTGTTACCAGAAGAACAAATGCCCAAGTCAGTGGTGTTACCAGAAGAACAAATGCCCAAGTCAGTGGTGTTACCAGAAGAACAAATGCCCAAGTCAGTGGTGTCACCAGAAGAACAAATGCCCAAGTCAGTGGTGTCACCAGAAGAACAAATGCCCAAGTCAGTGGTGTCACCAGAAGAACAAATGCCCAAGTCAGTGGTGTCACCAGAAGAACAAATGCCCAAGTCAGTGGTGTTACCAGAAGAACAAATGCCCAAGTCAGTGGTGTCACCAGAAGAACAAATGCCCAAGTCAGTGGTGTCACCAGAAGAACAAATGCCCAAGTCAGTGGTGTCACCAGAAGAACAAATTCCCAAGTCAGTGGTGTCACCAGAAGAACAAATGCCCAAGTCAGTGGTGTCACCAGAAGAACAAATGCCCAAGTCAGTGGTGTTACCAGAAGAACAAATGCCCAAGTCAGTGGTGTCACCAGAAGAACAAATGCCCAAGTCAGTGGTGTCACCAGAAGAACAAATGCCCAAGTCAGTGGTGTCACCAGAAGAACAAATGCCCAATTCAGTGGTGTCACCAGAAGAACAAATGCCCAAGTCAGTGGTGTCACCAGAAAAACAAATGCCCAAGTCAGTGGTGTCACCAGAAGAACAAATGCCCAATTCAGTGGTGTCACCAGAAGAACAAATGCCCAAGTCAGTGGTGTCACCAGAAGAAAAGATGTCCATGGGTCTGTGGTGTCACTGAAAGGAAAAATGTCCCTGCATCAGTAATGTTACTAAAAGGAAAAAATACCTGAGTCAGTGGTGTCACAGTAAGAAAAAATGTTCTTATATAGGTGGTGTCACTGAAAGCAAAATATCCCCAAGTCAACGGTGTCACTGCAAGAAAAAATGCCCCTGTGTTTGCGGTGTCACTGTAGGAAAAAAAATGTCCCTGCATCAGTGGTGTCACTGAAAGGGAAAAAAATGCCTTAGTCAGTGGTGTCACCACAAGAAAAAAAACGTCCCTGGCTTTGTCACTGTAAGGAAAAATGTCCCTGCATTGGCCCTTCAGCCTTTGGCAATTTGTGAATAAAGTATTGGCACTCTTATTCTAATAAAGTGGTAATTGGGTAATGCATTAGGCCTTTGCACCCTTTTTGCATTTTGTTCCACTGTACGCTGTAGTGCGCCCCCCTGTGGACAGGGCCTTAAAGTTTACATCCACTTTACAACTACAGTTGTGCATTTAGAAGGCGCAGAGGTTGGCTTCTGTACAATACAAATAAAATAAATAAACAGATATAATGTAAATAAATGCAATAAAAATGAAATAAATAAATAAGTAATATAAATAAATAAAAATACAAATTATTTTTCCTTCGCTGTTCTAACTCTGCTGAGCCAATCGGGATCCAGCGCTATCTCAATATTTTCCCCCTAATACGTATTCTTCCTCACCTGCAGTTGTGTTTGTTCAGTAATTAGCGCATATTTTATGGCGTACCTTTGGGAACAGCTGAGCCTCCGATTCTGTTATTTATGAGATCACTGCTTTATTCTATTTTATTTTTTTTTTTGTAAGGAAATATTTCTTGGATTAACACTTTATATGCATATTTGGGTTCAATAAAACAAAGAATGAAGATTTATGAATCACTTTTATCTGATACCAGCAGGTGAGACCCCAGATCTCTCCATAAAGAGTACCTGTCACTGCCTGTTCCTGTCACTTATGATGTTTACATTCCTTGTGACAGCAATAAAAGTAATTAAAAAAAAAAAAATTTAAAGCATCAAATAAATAAATTTAAAAAAAAATGTAAGTGCCACCATCTACCCATGCCTGCGCACAAAGGCGAACACGTGCTTTGATCCCGCAGGCACACAAGCAGTGATCGTCCCACAGACGATTGTACATCATTTGTACATCTAAAGTGGTAGCCTGTAAGGCTTTTAAAGTGCCTCCTATGGATAGTATTTGGGTTATGTATTGGGTTTTTTTTTACGTTTAAATTAAAAAAAAATGTATCTTCTCCAACAAAATGTGTTTGAAAAATGATTGTGGAAATCCTGTGTGACATTAAAAAATTGCAAAACCCAACAATTTTTTCTCTAGGGCCTCTGCTTTAAAAAATATATATATAATGTTTGGGGGCGCTAAGTAATTTTCTAGCAAAAAATACTGATTGTTACATATTTATATGTAAATATATATATAATATATATATATATAAATATATATAAATTATATATAAAAGGTGTCAGAAAAGGCTCAGACTGGAAGTGGGGGTTTTGTCAAGTAATTTGTATGGATTTTGTTAAGGATAATATAAAAGCAGTCAAATAGATCCCCTGCAGCCATCAACAATAGCCCCCCCTCCCCCCCAAGCAACAATACATCCTTCCGGCAACAATAGACCCTTCCGGCAACAATAGACCCCCTAACAACAACAAATCCACCCCAGGAACAATAGACACCCACCAGCAATAATAGATCTCCAGCCGGCATTAATACACCCTCCAGCAGCCAGCAACAATAGACCCCTCCCTCAACAGTAGATCCCCCTACAGCAACAATAGACCCCTCCCTCAACAGTAGATTCCCCCCCCCCAGCAACAATAGACCCCTCCCTCAACAGTAGATCCCCCCCAGCAACAATAGACCCCTCCCTCAACAGTAGATCCCCCCCAGCAACAATAGACACCTCCCTCAACAATAGATCCTCCAGCAGTCAGCATCAATGGACCCTCCAGAACATCCCAGCACCCTTGCTATTACATACATTCACTGCTGGAGGTGCGGGAACTCCTTCCCCTGCAGCTGAAAAAAAGCCCTGTACACAATATAACTTTTTCTGACATAATGCGGTTATGATACGATTTTATAGGAAAAAAATGTTTATCATCTTTGTAACTAAGTGAGAAACTTATGGCTTTTTGCATGCATTTATGAATAAGCAATATGTTTAAAACCAAAAAAGTTATTGTTGTGTCTCAAAAATCCCACTTTTTGATATATTGATGTTGCTAATTTATGGGGACAGATTGATTTGCTGGGGTACAGTCTTGTATGGTTTCGGGGGGGGGGGGGGGTAACCCCACATCATTTAAAAATTTTTTTTTTTGCACAGCATCATTTGAACCATGGAAGAGTGATGGCAGAAAAAAAGACTTGGCCATCGAGTCTGCCTAATTTTTTGTTTTTTTTTGTTTTTTTATGTTTTTGTCTAGATCTAGACTAAAAGTTGAAGGAAAAAAAAACAAAAAATAAATAAACTTAGATATAAGTATAATTAAAGTAATATTAAAGTTTTTTTTTATGACATACATGTCATACCTGCTCTGTGCAGTGGTTTTGCGCAGAGCAGCCCCGATCATCTTTTCCCCCCCGCTAGCGCTCTTGGCCACTCCTCCTGCCCCCAGAGCAAGCAGCATGCAACAGGGGGACACCCAAGTAGGCTCGTCCCGGAGCCGCGGCTCTGTGTGTCCATTCACACACAGAGCCACGACTCGGCGCCGCCCCCTCTCATTATGAGGTGCACCATAACAACTAATGACTGTGGGGCCTCCAACACCCTAGCAACCAGTGATGTAATTGGTTGCTTGCCCACACAGTGTCCTTGGTTGCTAGGTCGCAGGTGGCTGGCAACATCCTAGCAACCTACAAGGAGGGGGGTTGAGGCACGTCCCCGAGCAGGAAGCTGTCACATTTACCAGTAGTAGTAATACTGCCACTGAATGTATGACTACTTCCTGCACCAACTGGGGGTTCACTTCTGCAAGTTAAGCCGCGTACACACGCCCGTCTTTCCGTCGGACCGAAGTCTGACGGTCTTTCCGAGTTCCGACGGACTTCCGCTGAAACGGACTTGCCTACACGCGATCACACCAAAGTCCGTTCGTTTAGAACGTGATGACGTACAACGGGACTAGAAGAGGGAAGTTCAATAGCCAGTAGCCAATACCTGCCCTTGCGTCATTCTTGGTCCATCGGACTAGCATACAAACTAGCCGTTTTCCCATTAGGAACTGATTCCGTCGGAAAGATTTGAAACTTGTTCTATTTCTAGGTCAGTCGGAATTTTCAAAAAAAAAAGGTCCGATGAAGCCCACACATGATTGGAATGGTCCTGTCGGACCTTTTCTGCCGGAGAGTCCGGTCGTGTGTACGGGCATTAGAAAGCAGGTTGTTTCAGCCTACGGTGACCAGCCAGAGTTCATGGTGAACTCTGTGTTATCACCATCTACAACCCATCCCTATCTGTTAAGGGGAAGCAGTAGTTCCATCCAACATGATGTTCATGGTAGTCTTCCATTGTACATCTGTAGCCAGGTCCTACCTGTGACATTCATGCCAGACCCAGGTGTGCCTCCCATTTCTTGGGGTGAAGTCAGACCTCCCAATATTGTGTATCTCTGATGAGAATCGGAGCAGTCTTCGATGTCCGTATGGCCAGGACATGTCATCCGCTGATTTGGACAGACACTCCTCTTCATGGGCACATTCCAGCATGTGAAGGGGACGGTCCTCCAGGTAGGCTGACTCCTGAGCCAGCTGTGCATTCAGTATGAGGTCTGGAGCATCTAAAACAGGACATCAAACCCAGTTACGTCAACCAGTCTGCTGGGATGTGATTAGCTTAGAAACATTGGTATGAAAAACATGGGCACATGTTCACCAAACACTTCCTATTTTTGCACAGATACACTCTAAATCAAGAGCAACTTATACAAACATGACTACAGCTTCATAGTAAAGTATGAGCAATCCCCCGGCCCATGATGGGTTAAGGGTTGGTGTTCAGGACTTACGGTCTGTACAGCTAACACCTGCCGATCGATGACCCCCTCCTCGGGGACAATGAACAACACTATGGTGACGACACTGCTGAATCGACAACTCTGTGCCAGAGCAACGCACGCCACTCATGACGATGTCCTCTGCCCCCTGAGTACCCCGCCAATACCACGTCTCCTGCAGAACAGAAATAATGCGATGCAGTTTGAATTATTTATTGGTAGTCATACAGATTCAGAATATATTATTTCATTAAATAATCAGCTACATGTAAGTAGGGGCTAGTAATGGATAGTAATGGGGCCCAGAGCACAAGTCACTGCACCGTTACTTATTGCTACCAGAAAAACAACCCTCCTGCTCGAGGTTTTGACCCTCCGCCATCTTGTGCCCATCTCCATGCCAGAGGCCTCCTCACGACATTCGCGGCCATTGACATTATATCCAGTCAAAGGGATGTCCACACAGAAAGTTACGATTGCTGCACTTTACTGATATTACTTTAGGATGGAATTCCAGTCGCATCACATAAACATATTAACCGGGGTCACTTGACAGGACTTTGTCAATCTTATATAGCGAACGAACATCTGCGGTCACATGTGAAAGCAGCACACAGTATATTTTAATAAACCATCTTCCCTACTGTTTCTCTTTTTTTCTAGGGTCATCAGGTTAAAATAAAGGAAAGGAAGCTTGACTATAGAAAACGAATGCAGCCACCACACCAAGGACCAGGGGCGTACCTACAGGGGTCACAGGGGGTCGCAATTTTGATCCTGGACAGGAGGAGCGGTGGGGGCAGCTGCAAATTGAGGAAGCGATCTCTCCATTTTCCTCCTGCACCCGCTTAATACCCGCTTCTCCACCTTTGCTCCCGTAGGCATTCAGCCTGGAGGAAAATAGAGAGGTTGTTTCCTCTATATGCAGCCGCCCCCGCCGCTCCTTTTATCCAGCTTCTTTCTGCTGCCCCCCTGTGTGCCCTCAAACTCTACCGGTGCCCTCTTCCCCTCTGCCGCTGCTGCTGCTACTGCGGGGGGTTCTGTCAGGGTGGAGAGTTTGTGATCCGTATCGATCACTGACTCTGTCCATTCATAACTGAGGCATAGCAAACTGTGTTTCCTATGCTTCAGTTTGTGAATGAACAGGAAGCCTCTTTACAGAACCATCCCTGGACATTCAATCTGTGCAGCTCAGGCGGCAGAGATGGAGATTAAGGGCTGTGTCCTCAGTCTCCCTTCTCTGTCTCAAAGGTGAGATGTCAGGGGTTTGTTTAGACCCCTGATATTTCACCAAAGCCTACCAACAGAGCTCCTAAAAAAATTGTAAAAAATAATTTAAAAAATAATATTGTAAGAAAAAAAAAAAAACTTAAAAAAGAATAAAAAAAACAACATAACAAAAATAAAAAACGACTGACACCAGTGACGAAACTACAAAGGTCACACTTGCGACTGGGCCCTGGTGTTCCACCACCGGACTCAGAGGGAAGGGCCCTTCCCTTCATAGTTTCTTGCACCGGGGGCCCTGTTGGCTCTAGTTATGCCACTGCCAAGGACTAGCATTCTACATTACAGGCCATTTTTGGTTTTGGGTTTAGATAAACTTTAATACCTGTATTGCATGATTGGCAAAGCCGAGCCCCAGCTGTCGACAAGCGACCATGGCTTCATTCATGCCCCAGAGCTCTCCGCACATCGCTCCCCACTTCTTCACACCTTTAATGACCATCTGTACTTCCACCTTCCCCTCTTCACTTGACCTTCCTCCGACCAGCCGAATCTGAAACAGAAGAAGGACAAAGCCAGTCTTACAGAGGAGTTCTCGTTTTAGCCAAAAGCTAATTATTCTCTTGTGTGAGCTCTTCTCCTGATCACCGCCAATCATTACCGCATTATTCACGCAATCAGAGAAGGTTGAGGCCGACCGGCTATCACTTTCTGATTAAGTACATTTTCATATACTGTATGCTGTATCGTGTTTCATCATTACAGGCTAAATCTCATCATCATCTGTAGAACTCTGCGCCATTACTTTAATTATCACTGATATATATACATATATATATATATATATATATATTCAAAAGCATTGGGACACCTGCCTTTACACGCACATGAACTTTAATGGCATCCCAGTCTTAATCCATAGGGTTCAATATTGGGTTGGCCCACCCTTTGCAGCTATAACAGCTTCAACTCTTCTGGGAAGGCTGTCCACAAGGTTTAGGAGGGTGTCTATGGGAATGTTTGACCATTCTTCAAGAAGTGCATTTGCGAGGTCTGGCACTGATGTTAGATGAGAAGGCCTGGCTCGCAGTCTGCGCTCTAATTTATTCCAAAGCTGTTCTATCGGGTTGAAGTCAGGACTCTGTGCAGGCCAGTCAAGTTCCTCCACCCCAAACTCGCTCATCCATGTCTTTATGGACCTTGCTTTGTACACTGGTGGGCAGTCATGTTGGAACAGGAAGGGGCCATCCCCCAAACTGTTCCCACAAAGTTAGGAGCATGAAATTGTCCGAAATCTTTTGGTATGCTAAGACCGTAAGAGTTCCCCTCACTGGAACAAAGGTCCATAAAGACATTGATGAGTGAGTTTGGGGTGGAGGAACTTGACTGGCCTGCACAGAGTCCTGACCTCAACACAACAGAACATCTTGAGGATGAATTAGAGCGGAGACTGTAAGCCAGGCCTTCTCATCCAACATCAGTGCCTGACCTCACAAATGCACTTGGGAGAATGGTAAAACATTCCCATAGACACACTCCTAAACCTTGTGGACGGCCTTCCCAGAAGAGTTGAAGCTGTTATAGGTGCAAAGGGTGGGCCAAATGAATTTTGAATCCTACCGACTAAGACTGGGATGCCATTACAGTTCATGTGCGTTTAAAGGCAGGCATCCCAATACTTAGGTCAATATATTGTACATTGCTTGTGACACTAAGCATGGCTATGGACTTAGGGCTGGTTCACACCACAGAGATGCAGACAGCATGTGTGGGGCTGCCTGCTGGCTAAGTGGGTAGCAATTCTGTCTAGCAGCACTGGGGTTGCTGGTTCAATTCCTCAACATGCTAAAGTTGGTGTTGAAGTTTATATGTTCTCCCTGGGTGGGTTTCTCACCACAATCCAAAGACATGCTGGGATTTTATTTGTCTCCTGTCGAAATAGTCTCTAATGTAAGAAAGTTAGTTTTGGACTTTAGATTGGAAGCTCATTGCTGCCAGGGACTGATGTTAATGTTTGTTAGCACTAATCATGCCCAGGGACTTAGACATTTAAAATTGTAGGGTTTACACTGCATGGGTACATATGCTTTGAAAACTGTTGCTTTGTTTATGTGGATGGAAATGGACTTCGATCTTTGGCCTGTAGTTGGAGATTTGATGCACATAGCCAAGGGCTAACACAGTTGCATATACTATTATGTGTTCCTGCTCATCAGGTGCAATCACTTTAGACATACATGAAGAGACCCATTGAAAGATACTGGTGGGCGTGTACTTCTATTGGGCGTGTGTCAGTGTGCTAATAATACAACCTATCTTATATAAAGGGTTGCAGTAGGGGGGTTCGGTTGGCCTGAGAAGGCCAGGTTTTTTGCTGTGATTTGTTGGGGAGAAGGAATGATATTGTGCCTATTGACAAACGCCCAACTAGGGCTGTTTGCTGAAATTCTTGTGCATTTTTTCAATCAAAAGTGGGTTTATGTGGCCATGCTGTCAATGTTGTGTGTATTGTTCTTGTCTGACCATGGAAACATGGTTTGGGAGCATGTGCTGATCTTCTACTCTTTGATCTCATTGCTTACTCATGCACACAAAAATGCAGCTTCCAGCAGAACAT
The DNA here is from genome assembly GCF_042186555.1 of Aquarana catesbeiana. NCBI lineage: Eukaryota > Metazoa > Chordata > Amphibia > Anura > Ranidae > Aquarana > Aquarana catesbeiana. The sequence continues at coordinate 15,457,229 of NC_133331.1, forward strand.
AGTCACCTATGTATGTGTGTGTGTGGAATGTGGGGTGGTGGTGGGTGTTATATTTTGAATATGTGCCTTTTTAAATATTATGTTGGAATGCTGTGTAAGAATTATGCCCCGTACACACGGTCGGACTTTGGTCGGACATTCCGACAACAAAATCCTAGGATTTTTTCCGATGGATGTTGGCTCAAACTTGTCTTGCATACACACGGTCACACAAAGTTGTCGGAAAATCCGATCGTTCTAAACGCGGTGACGTAAAACACGTACGTCGGGACTATAAACGGGGCAGTGGCCAATAGCTTTCATCTCTTTATTTATTCTGAGCATGCGTGGCACTTTGTCCGTCGGATTTGTGTACACACGATCGGAGTTTCCGACAACGGATTTTGTTGTCGGAAAATTTTATCTCCTGCTCTCCAACTTTGTGTGTCGGAAAATCCGATGGAAAATGTCCGATGGAGCCCACACACGGTCGGAATTTCCGACAACACGCTCCGATCGGACATTTTCCATCGGAAAATCCGACCGTGTGTACGGGGCATTACTGTTAAGTATGTTTCTATAATCTTGCAGATAAAAATGTGATGTGTTGCCCGTTATACACTGAAAGTAAAGCTGTATCCACTCTAAGGTTTACACAAATTTTAGATTGTACGCTCCTATGAGCAGGGCCCTTAAAACCCAATTTCTAACTGTTTTGCTAAATGTAGCACCATATATCCTGTATACATTTTTTTGAAGCTAGTAAATGAATGTACATAATTTTGTTTCTGCTGCCAAAATAAAAGTACATTATTGAGCTTATTTGTTGTGTTTTTTTCTGTTCTTTCTTCTTTTTAATTAGTTTTGGGGGTGGTGGTTTTGTGGAAGTGCAATATATTTCTTTTATATCGTATAATTGCTATATGTATTTGTGCACCAAAAAAACGAATCTTTTCAGCACACCTGCAAGTAAATGATAAAGGTGGAATCTTTATATATAACAGCTGTGGAGAATTGCAGGTAATTAATTCAGCTGGTGGATAGGCAGTGTTGTATGTGTCAGCCCTTGATCACATTGGTGCGATTAGAAATGTCAAATCGGTGGTAATTGCACCGTTCTAATTGGTGCGTCTTACACAGCCATGGGGTGTGACCATCCGTTGATGCCACACAGAAATGCCTTTTTTCCAAAAATAAAGGGGCGAGTTCTCTGTGTGACGTCAACGTATGGTCACGCCCCATGGCTGTGTAAGAGACGCCAGACAGCGGGGAACAACACAACGGAGGAAGCTGACGGCGAGAAAGAACACAGCAGCTGGAGAATTAGGCAGTGGCAACAGAAGATGGCAGGAGAGACAGCACCAAGAGAAGATGACGGTGAGAGACACGGCTCTGGGGAGAAGACCACAAAGAGCTATTTTACAATAAAAGAGTTGTCAAAAACCGGCTTTTGTTTTTTGTCACATTTCACAGCTTTTTTTTGGTGAATGGGTACCCGGATCTGGGGGCCTGGTACGGTTCAGGAGGAAGGGGTGCTCTCTCGTACCCCCCTCTTTTCCTGCGGCCTGCCAGGTTGCGTGCTCAGATAAGGGTCTCGTATGGATTTTGGGGGGACCCCCACGCCATTTTTTTTCAAATTATGGTGCAGGGTTCCGCTTAATATCCATACCAGACCTGAAGGGCCTGGTAATGGACTGGAGGGGAACTGTCGCTGTTTTTTTTCAATGATTTTTTTCTATATTGCCAGGATCCGACAAAACATTACAGCTGCAATCAGTTTTAAAAGAATTTTTTTTCCTGCGCTACTTTACAGGCATACTAAGGACACCCCCCAGTCACGATATTTAAAGGGTTCAGTATGGGAGGGTAGCACATACTGGGATCACCATAGAAGGAGAACACAAACTGGGATCACCATGGGAGGAGAGCACATACTGGGAGCATTATGGGAGGGGAGCATATACTGGGGTCACTATGGGAGGGGAGCACATACTGGGGTCACCATGGTAGAAGAGCACATACTGGAATCACCATGGCAGAAGAGCACATACTGGTATCACCATGGTAGAAGAGCATATACTGGTATCACTAAGGTAGAAGAGCACATACTGGGATCACTATGGTAGAAGAGCACATACTGGTATCACCATGGTAGAAGAGCACATACTGGTATCACTATGGTAGAAGAGCACATACTGGTATCACAATGGTAGAAGAGCACATACTGGTATCCCTATGGTAGAAGAGCACATACTGATATCACTATGGTAGAAGAGCACATACTGGTATCCCTATGGTAGAAGAACACATACTGATATCACTATGGTAGAAGAGCACATACTGGAATCACCATGGTAGAAGTGCACATACTGGTATCACCATGGTAGAAGAGCACATACTGGTATCACCATAGTAGAAGAGCACATACTGTTATCACCATGGTAGAAGAGCACATACTGGTATCACCATGGTAGAAGAGCACATATTGGAATCACCATGGTAGAAGAGCACATACTGGTATCACCATGGTAGAAGAGCACATACTGGAATCACCCTTGTAGAAGAGCACATACTGGTATCACTATGGTAGAAGAGCACATACTGGTATCACCATGGTAGAAGAGCACATACTGGTATCACCATGGTAGAAGAGCACATACTGGTATCACCATGGTAGAAGAGCACATACTGGAATCACCCTTGTAGAAGAGCACATACTGGTATCACCATGGTAGAAGAGCACATACTGGTATCACTATGGTAGAAGAGCACATACTGGTATCACCATGGTAGAAGAGCACATACTGGTATCACCATGGTAGAAGAGCACATACTGGTATCACCATGGTAGAAGAGCACATACTGGTATCACTATGGTAGAAGAGCACATACTGGTATCACTATGGTAGAAGAGCACATACTGGTATCACTATGGTAGAAGAGCACATACTGGTATCACTATGGTAGAAGAGCACATACTGGTATCACTATGGTAGAAGAGCACATACTGGTATCACTATGGTAGAAGAGCACATACTGGTATCACTATGGTAGAAGAGCACATACTGGTATCACTATGGTAGAAGAACACATACTGGTATCACCCTTGTAGAAGAGCTCATATGGGGATCTATGGGTTAGATCCATTCCTAGACACACATTAATATTAACAATGCTGTGCAGATCTCTAACTAGGAAATGTATTCTTGTTTTTGGCATTCTGCAGAAAAAGTCATTGCTCAGCGTATTTTATGGTCTGTTAAGTTTACAGAAAGATGCGTTCAGCGAACAGCCAATTTATTTAATGTTTTCAATGTATTCGGTTGCTAAATGTCTTTCACTGTCATTCATATCACAAGTTTCTGTGTTTTATATGAAATCTATTTCACAGGACCATTCTGTTTCTGCATAAAATCAAAGTGAAAAATAACAAAGTCGTCTGCAGGAAGAACTGAGACGGTATCCCATATATCATTCTAATGTACATCGTACTGACATTACAGTTCATCAACTGCCACTGAGGATGAAATGAATGGCCCTCGGAGGTGCCTGAACGTCCCTTCATAGGGCAAGTCTGAAATTCCCAAGAGGAAGAGCTGAGGGGGGGGGGGGATCCTGTAGCCAGAGAATATAGAGTCCTCTGCTTCTAAAAATGCCAGTTGTTTGGCTGCCATGCTTATCCAATGGCTTCCATACTTTTCTGAAGCACTGATCTGGTATACGTATGATCAGGTATTTCTGAACTCACTCTGACTTTCTAATCTGAATGCAGTGGCTGAGAAATTTGTAGGCAGGGGTTGGTATCCTTTAAGGGACACTCTGCTCCTGGGTGTGTAATGTGTGCCACCCCTGATCGTAAAATGTGTGCCTCCTTCTATTATAAATGCTTGGGCTGGGTGAGATAGTATCAAAAGGTTGATGGGAAGTGGTAAGCTGCTATGAGCTACCACGTAGGTTGTAGGTTACTGCCCCCTTGCACCAGCTGTCCATAGTTGGCATGGAGTGTGAACTGCACATTCGTAGACTTTTTAAAAATTTTTACAGCAGTAGCTGTCAAGCCAGACATGCAGCTACAGCCTGGTCCTGTTTATGAACCACCGTTCTAGAGCTTGGGTGCAGTAAGGCCCCCCTTTATTCCGGCCCTGCATGGGACATTCCTTAACAAAGATTACAATTAGCTTTGTTCCCTCTAGTGCCCAGCATGGTGATTATGTCATAATGACCTGATTGCAGAGAGAGACCACTACTACTAAATGCAGAGGATTGTGGGATATGTAGTCCGGAGGGCTGGGACTTCTATGGATCTGCTGCTGCAAACTACAAGTTTTAGCTGGCTGGAGAGAGGAGGGATTCTGGGTGAGGAGATAAACAGAACAGTCAGGAGAGGGGCTTGTTCTCTTGGCACCCTGGCCTACAGCTTCAGAGCAGGGACCAGACCGCTCCAATGGCCTGGACAGCGCTGAGTGCTTTCTGTGAGTGAGCCTTATCCCTGGAGGCAGACCCTCAGCTACCCATCTTCCATGGACAGTTTGCTATCTGGTGCCACTTTAATCTACACCAACGCAGACACCGCTGAATCCTCGGGTTGTCGGGTGACCATTCGGGCACCTCTCATCTGACTACAGGTCTTACAAGTGCCTGTTCTGGAGGTCCTCTACCCAAGAGCTTTGATATCTTCAGGAGTGGTGAGCGTAGGGTTGCCACCTCATCCCTTTAAAACCGAACACATATTAATTACACAGGTTCTGTGGCTGATTAAGGTGGCAATTAAATTCACTTGGTGCCTTATCTGCATTAAGTTAGCCTCAGAACCTGTGTAATTAATATGTTTTTGGTTTAAAGGGATGCGGTGGCAACCCTAGGTGAGCGGGCAGAAGCCCACTATTAAAATTATTTTCAGAGACACTGCACGCAGACATCTTTACCCTTTCCTTCCTACACCCAAGGCTTTGCCTGAGAGACACCTTGCTTGTTACATCCACCGTTGTTGGTCGCCATTGCACAGCAATATTTTGGACCCCTTGATAGCTAGCTGAAGACCGGCAGGGGTTCAGACATGTGAGCGGGCGGGTGAATGGCAGAGGTTCAGACATGTGAGAGGGCTGCCACCAGCAGGGGTTCATACATGTGAGCGGGTGTGCGGGAGGGGTTCAGACATGTGAGCAGGCGGGTGAGCGGCAGGGGTTCAGACATGTGAGCAGGCGGGTGAGCGGCAGGGGTTCAGACATGTGAGCAGGTGGGTGAGCGGCAGGGGTTCAGACATGTGAGCAGGCGGGTGAGCGGCAGGGTACAGACATGTGAGCAGGCGGGTGAGCAGCAGGGTTCAGACATGTGAACGGGCAGGTGAGCGGGAGGGGTTCAGACACTTGAGCAGGTGGGTGAGTGGCAGGGGTTCCGACATGTGAGCAGGCGGGTGAGCGGCAGGGTTCAGACATGTGAGCGGGCGGGTGAGCGGGAGGGGTTCAGACACTTGAGCAGGTGGGTGAGTGGCAGGGGTTCCGACATGTGAGCGGGCGGGTGAGCGGGAAGGGTTCAGACATGTGAGCAGGTAGGTGAGTGGCAGGGGTTCAGACATGTGAGTAGGCGGGTGAGCAGCAGGGGTTCAGATATGTGAGCAGGCGGGTGAGCGGCAGGAGTTCAGACTTGTGAGTGGGCGGGTGAATGACAGGGGTTCAGACATGTGAGCGAGAGGCCGCCCACCGGTTATATGTCTAAACCCCTGCCGGCTGCCGCCCGGTCCCGGGTCTGAACCCCCGCCGGCTGCGGCCCGCCTGCCTGTCTGCCCGGCCCCCCGCCAGCACTCGGAGGGAGATGTTAGGCGACCAGGAGCAAGTGTGTGCTCCTGGTCGCCTAATTTATTCTTCACTGTGGAATACCTGAGTGGTGAAGACCTGAATTCATTCATATTAGCAAGGGCACCAGTAGATATTGCGACAACAATCTCTTTGAGTATATCAAGGCTTGTGATATACATACTGCTGGTGAGTTTGAACCCCCAGGGGAGTGTGACACACGTGGTGCGGATTTTGGTGTATGGTGCACGCTTATTCATTAACCACTAGGACCACCATCTGCTTCCTGGACTTTTCACTCACCAACTGTCACCCATTTGTTCCTCATGTTATATGAATGCCGGTCATGATAAGGACTGACAGGAGCGCTGCTATAGTATTGGATGGTGCACTAATTTGTGCTTCTGGACTGGATACTATTAGTATAGGAATGGCTTTAAAATGACAGAGCTCAATTCTTTTAGGACCCGTGGGTGTATGCCATCTGGTCCAGTTACTTTAGAGCAGGCAATTCCCTACAAAATAAACGTGATCCATGCAGCTCTACAGCCACCTGATCACTTTTACAGGCAGCAGAAGGGAGTTACCCCACCCCCACTGCAGCTTGCCACCTTTACCATCCCACCTGCTCACATAGGATACCCCAGACACAATGAGAGAAATGCATGTTGTTGCTCCCCCTCTGTGATGTCAGAGATCAGAAACGCAAGGGTTTTGTCACGTCCGATTTGTTTGTTTACCAGCCGTTACTGACAGCTCTTTGGAAGGCAGAGGAGAGATCTGTATGTAGCAGTTTATGTAGCGGTTTCCCTAGAGTTAAGCTTTAAATAAGTAAAATAAAATCTAAACAATGTTGAGTGATGTCTATATATATATTCCTGGCATTACATGTACATATTGTATAGATACAACATACAGTATCTCACAAAAGTGAGTACACCCCTCACTTTTTTGTAAATATTTTATTCTATGTTTTCATGTGACAACACTGAAGAAATGACACTTGTCTACAATGTAAAGTAGTGAGTGTACAGCTTGTATAACAGTGTAAATTTGCTGTCCCCTCAAAATAACTCAACACACAGCCATTAATGTCTAAACCGCTGGCAACAAAAGTGAGTACACCCCTAAGTGAAAATGTCCAAATTGGGCCCAAAGTGTCAATATTTTGTGTGGCCACCATTATTTTTCAGCACTGCCTTAACCCTCTTGGGCATGGAGGTCACCAGAGCTTCACAGGTTACCACTGGAGTCCTCTTCCACTCCTCCATGATGGCATCACGGAGCTGGTGGATGTTAGAGACCTTGCACTCCTCCACCTTCCATTTGAGGATGCCCCACAGATGATCAATGGGGTTTAGGTCTGGAGACATGTTTGGCCAGTCCATCACCTTTACCCTCAGCTTCTTTAGCAAGGCAGTGGTCGTCTTGGAGGAGTGTTTGGGGTCGTTATCATGTTGGAATACTGCCCTGCGGCCCAGTCTCTGAAGGGAGGGATCATGCTCTGCTTCAGTATGTCACAGTACATGTTGGCATTCATGGTTCCCTCAATGAACTGTAGCTCCCCAGTGCCGGCAGCACTCATGCAGTCCCAGACCATGACACTCCCACCACCATGCTTGACTGTAGACAAGACACACTTGTCTTTGTACTCCTCACCTGGTTGCCGCCACACACGCTTGTCACCATCTGAACCAAATACGTTTATCTTGGTCTCATCAGACCACAGGACATGGTTCCAATAATCCATGTCCTTAGTCTGCTTGTCTTCAGCAAACTGTTTGTGGGCTTTCTGGTGCATCATCTTTAGAAGAGGCTTCCTTCTGGGATGACAGCCATGCAGACCAATTTGATGCAGTGTGAGGCGTATGGTCTGAGCACTGACAGGCTGACCCCCCACCCCTACAACCTCTGCAGCAATGCTGGCAGCACTCATACGTCTATTTCCCAAAGACAACCTCTGAAAATAACGCCGAGCATGTGCACTCAACTTCTTTGGTGGACCATGGCGAGGCCTGTTCTGAGTGGAACCTGTCCTGTTATACCGCTGTATGGTCTTGGCCACCGTGCTGCAGCTCAGTTTAAGGGTCTTGGCAATCTTCTTATAGCCTAGGCCATCTTTATGTAGAGCAAAAATTCTTTTTTTCAGATCCCGAGAGAGTTCTTTGCCATGAGGTGCCATGTTGAACTTCCAGTGACCAGTATGAGAGAGTGAGAGCGATAAAACCAAATTTAACACACCTGCTCCCCATTCACACCTGAGACCTTGTAACACTAACGAGTCACATGACACAGGGGAAGGAAAATGGCTAATTGGGCCCAATTTGGACATTTTCCCTTAGGGGTGTACTCACTTTTGTTACCAGCGGTTTAGACATTATTGGCTGTATGTTGAGTTATTTTGAGGGGACAGCAAATTTACACTGTTATACAAGCTGTACACTCACTACTTTATATTGTAGCAAAGTGTCATTTCTTCAGTGTTGTCACATGAAAAGATATAATTAAATATTTACAAAATGTGAGGGGTGTACTCACTTTTGTGAGATACTATATATATATTGTAGATGATAAGTCGGCACATCTCCTCACCTCGCTGTTGTACCCCATGTCTGGCACATTACATCTGACGCCGACGTCTTCTTCGTGTTGGCACCCCGCTATTCTGGCCTCTTTGAACTTACATTCGGTGATGGACTTCTCACGTCCCGTGCACACAACTTCATTCATGTGGATTGGACCCATCCCTGGAATGGGAAGAAATCAAACCGTGGGTAAAACAAGTGGACATTTGTTAGTCTCCCCACCTAAGTCAGAAGATGGACGTTCCACATGTGTCCTGAGGTTCAGATTCATTGTTTAACCATTGTAACACCCTCCTAGCGTAGGATGCCAGGCAAATTTAATTTTTGGCTTCATTTATAGTCAAGGGAGCAGTGATTGATTGTTTTGGCCTGATCAGGGTTTCCTGTGCTGAGAGTTTGATTGCTACCCCTTGCGTCTGGAAGAAGCTTCCAGAGCATAGGGAGGGAGATTCAAATGATCAGCTGAGACTTTATCAGGCCCCAGCAAATCCCTGGGAAGGTGAATCCAGAAGGTGGCCGAGGAGGTGATAAATTTGCAGATGGCCTGAGCAGATTGTTCTTTCCATAGCAAGGAGGGTTCCAAAGCCTCTGGGGCTTCTGCCCACTGAAGCAGCCTGTGGACTGTGTAGCTGTTCTTTGAGGTCTCAGCTGTGGCAGAGCTGGGAGCCTGAAGCAGCAATCTTTTCAAAGGGGGTTGGCTGCAGGACTTTACCTTATGGGATCTGCTTTGGAGAAGGATTGTCTCCCTCACTGGGCCTTGTCTGGAATGAAGCTAGATGGTGGCAGCTGCCCTGGAGAATTGTGAGTACTGACCCTGAATTGTGATTCCTGGTGACTGTGTTAATTTGGGATAAACGTATTAGAGGTAACTGTGGACTGAGAACAGCTCTCATGGGGTCTCAGGGTACTCACCATACCTCTGTGCCCCCCGAAAAATATATGTATGTGAGCCTAGAGAAGAGTGTACTCTTGTTACTGTGCAGAGCTTGGAGTATCCCATGGCCTAACTCCTCTCCTGTTTAAAGTTCCTTCAAGCAGTAAATAATAAAAAGACATCCCTTAGACAGAGTCATTGGAGCCGGAGTGTCTGGATTGGTGCCTATGGTGGTGGGAAGCCTCTGCACTATAAGGGCTCATTTATACTTGTTTCAACTTTAACAAACAGTGCCATGGTAGTTCATTGAGAACCACAAGCCCACAGTCGCAAAGGATGTCAGAATTCTGTGTATGAATGACGTGGTTGTGTGTGGGGCGGATCCCTGCATGGCTGCCTTGATTTGAAAAACTGACAGTTAATATGGGGAACTTCTCCCCATACTGCTGTCACGGGGGGGAGGGGAGGGGATTGGTCAGTGGCTGCAGCATGGGGAACATGTTAGCTATTCCACCCTAAAAACGGCAGCACCAGATTTTACACTCTCCGGTTTTAGGAAATCAACCTCCAAAGAGTCCAAATAACTAAAACAGACTTGTGTAGACAGATCTTGTAAGGCAGGAAATAAAACAAGTCCCTAAAGCGTTTGTTACCCCAACACTTCATATTCCTGATATGTGGCTGCTGTGCCATGTGCTTGTATGAGAAAGTATCCTGTTCTCTTTGTATTGCTTCCTTTGTGTGATATCCCTGGTGCTCCTGTTAGTCCCCTTGCTTTCCTATTAAAAACTGACCACACTAAGCAGGAGAAGACACCGTGGTCAGTTCTCTAGTTGTGCTGGGAACTCAGCGTGCTCTCCTCCAATGATCAGACTTGTCCTGACACACCTCCCCACTGCACAGTCATCCACTGGCAAGCTCAGTGTGCTGCTGCTTCTCCTCCCCCCAGCTCTTATGCAACTGAGTACAGAGGGAATGTGAGTGATCATTTAAAACAGGGGTCTCCAAACTTTTTAAAGAAAGGGCCAGTTTACTGTCCTTCAGACGTTAGTGGGGCCAGACTGTAAACAATGCCCATGCTGGTGTCTGTTGGGAGGAATTATGCCCCATCGTTGGTGTCAGTGGAAGGAATTATGCACCATCATTGGTGTCAGTGGCAGGAATTATGTCCCATCGTTGGTGTCAGTGGAAGGAATTATGCCTCATCGTTGGTGTCAGGAATTATGCCCCATCGTTGGTGTAAGGAATTATGCCCCATCGTTGGTGTCAGGAATTATGCCCCATCGTTGGTGTCAGGAATTATGCCCCATCGTTGGTGTCAGGAATTATGCCCCATCGTTGGTGTCTGGAATTATGCCCCATCGTTGGTGCCAGTGGCAGGAATTATGCCCCCTCGTTGGTGTCAGGAATTATGCCCCATCGTTGGTGTCAGGAATTATGCCCCATCGTTGGTGTCAGGAATTATTTCCCATCGTTGGTGTCAGGAATTATGCCCCATCGTTGGTGTCAGGAATTATGCCCCATCGTTGGTGTCAGGAATTATGCCCCATCGTTGGTGTCTGGAATTACGCCCCATCGTTGGTGCCAGTGGCAGGAATTATGCCCCCTCGTTAGTGTCAGGAATTATGCCCCATCGTTGGTGTCAGGAATTATGCCCCATCGTTGGTGTCAGGAATTATGCCCCATCGTTGGTGTCAGGAATTATGTCCCATCGTTGGTGTCTGGAATTACGCCCCATCGTTGGTGCCAGTGGCAGGAATTATGCCCCATCGTTGGTGTCAGGAATTATGCCCCATCGTTGGTGTCAGTGGCAGGAATTATGCACCATCGTTGGTGTCAGTGGCAGGAATTATGCCCCATCGTTGGTGTCAGGAATTATGCCCCATCGTTGGTGTCAGGAATTATGCCCCATCGTTGGTGTCAGTGGCAGGAATTATGCCCCATCGTTGGTGTCAGTGGCAGGAATTATGCCCCATCGTTGGTGTCAGTGGCAGGAATTATGCACCATCGTTGGTGTCAGTGGGAGGAATATTGCCTCAGGCTGGGTTCACACCCTCACTGTATCCGTCTCACAGCAGGGGTCCGATGCGTCCTGGTTCACCGGTTCAGGTCCAATTTCAGCCTGAATTTTGGGCTGAATTCGGACCTGAAACAGACCAAAAGACGCACAGATTTTTTGGGCCAAACGCACCGGACCTGCTGCGGAGATATGTGAACCAGCTCCATAGAGAGATGGTCAAAATCTCCTGCTATTGCGAGTTGGATGCGGCAATGGTGTGAACCCAGCCTCAAGGGCCAGATAAAGGCAAGCAAAGGGCCGCAGTTTGGAGACCACTGATTTATAAAAAAGGGGAAAAAAGGTATTTATAATGGTTTTTTTTATTTTTTATATCTATACAAAAATGTTTTGCTTTTTATTTCTATTTTAAACTGAATGGGTTTGTCCTACAAGGTGATCATATACAATCACTTTAATCATGAGATGTTCTCAGTGTGAGGATAAGTATCAACCGGTGCACAATTTTCCGGGACTGACAGCCTAACCAATTGTTTTGGGACTTTGTTGCAAAATAAGCTTTATTCCAGTCACTTTCATGGGATCGGATGACACAAATTAAAGGCGATCCATTCCGTTGAATAATTTGCTGCTATTTCGAATTCACTCCCGTCTCCCGGCTGAAATAAATAGCGGGCCTTTCTTGTAACATGGGGATAATGAGGAAAAATGGCAACCACCAAACAGATAATAAACTCTGTGTTAAGATAAAAGCATCGTGCATGAGAAAGCATTTCCAAGTTGAAAGAAAAAATTAATGGCTGAAATGTGATTTGAGAAAAAAAAAATGTGTATCCGCGGGGATCTCAGAGCCCAGAGAAACAAATATTCATGGTGTTACTCCTCCCTAACATTTACATAGCACAATCTAACAAACGGAGATATTTCTGCATCTCAGCTGCTGCCAAGACTAATAGTTTACCGCTGGCCTAATTACAGGCTCACTAACAAGTATGATGTCGGCGTTGTAATTATATTCTCGTAAAATGTTTATGCTAATTCATAACGTTTTATCGGCCAGATTAATAAACTGTGTTTGGGAGTCTGTTAATACGAGGAATAATTATTATTAAGAAGATATTTTCTTACCTTGTCCCAACTGGGCACCTAAAATGGCTTCTTTGGCAGATCCGTAACCAAGCTCCCGGCAGACCACGCTGGCCGAAACGAGGTTCCACTTGTCGTCACATATCGTTCCCCACTTCCCATTCCTTAACACCTCTACTCTTCCTTCTCCGGCATGGGGGCCAGACCTCAGTCGCACCAGGGGCTCCTGAAAAACACAAAGTTTTTCCAAATACTTTTCTTTCCTTACAGGTATTTATATACACAGGTCAATTATAGAGAATGGCGGGTCTGGCGACCTCTGGGCTCAAAGATCTGCTCTTTCAGAACTGAAGAAAGAATATTTTATAAGGTTCCAGATCCAGAGTTGGTTAAGCTTTCCATTGTGAAGCCTATATGGTAGAATGGAGGAGGTAAAAAGGCCTGTGGGTGGTCCAAAAAAAGCTCACATACTCACTCAGGAAAAACATGCAACCGGGAAAGTTCTGAACATTAGTGTATCGCCCTGAACTGAGGAAATGGCAATTTAAAGACACAAAACACGTTTTTTGGTGAAATAAAGCAATTCATTGTTCATTAAACCTGATGACTCCAACCCACCCTAAAGCATACAACGGGCAACTCTGCCTTTTTGGACCACCAATGGTCCTTTTTGCCTCCTCCTACTTACTGAGTACAGCACCCACCAGAGAACTCACCAGAGGATCCAGGATTGGGACCCCATGGCATTCAGAGAGATCTACTTAATCCTGCACGGAGACAGGGTTTTCTCCACCTGTGTCCACAGAAGGCTGTGTGTCTTTACTCTTATGCCCCGTACACACGAGCGGAATCCATCCAAGATTTTTCCGACGGAATTCCGTTCAAGTTTGGCTTGCATACACAAAAGTTCTCTGAACTTTCGACCGTCAAGAACGCGGTGATGTACAACACTACGTCGAGCCAAGAAAATGAAGTTCAATGCTTCCGAGCATTCGTCGAATTGTTTCCAAGCATGCGTGGTTCTTTGCGCGTCGGAATTGCATACAGACGAACGGAATTTCCGTCCAGAACTTTTTCTGTCGGAAAAATAGAGAGCCAGCTCTCAATCTTTTGCTGGCGGAAATTCAGTCAGAAAAAGTGGGATGGAGCATACACATGGTCGGAATATCCAACCTAAAGCTCCCATCACACTTTTTTGGACGGAAATTCCGACCATGTTTATGCAGCATTAGAGGGAACAGCAACCTCTACAGACCTTGATAGTTTTTTATTTTTCTATCTCAATCTTTTACAGAAAAACTTTATTTGAGTCACTGATTACAAGGGCTCTCCTCCTCTCTTTTATTTTCCAGAGGACATCCTGAGCCTTCCCATGGGTCTCTAAGCCGCCATTGTGGCTGAAATCCTTGGATCCCTGTAGACCATCTGTCAGGGTTCAGATTTGAACCTGTAATCTCTGCTGTATCTGGCTGTAGCGCTTCTCATTGAGCCACCTGAGATGCTGGACAGTACCTTGTCTGATTCCTTTGACAATCATGCCTTTTCTCTTGTTTCTGGTGAACCTTGAACTCTTTGCACCTCCCATGAACTTCCTGATTTAAGCCATGTCTGTTTACTAGATTATTGTGTTCTCTCCAGGCTATATCTTGCATACCTGCAGCTGTCCTTATCTTCGCTACCACTTGTTACCAACCTTTGGCTTGATCCTTGACTACCATTCCACTTGATCCCAACCTGCAACTATTTGTTATTGACCTTTGGTTTGTTCCTAGACTACGCTTCCACTTGATCCCAACCAACAACCACTTGCTACCGGCCTTTGACTTGTTTACTGGCTATGCTTCTGCTCGATCACTACCTGCTATATCTGCTACTGGACATCGGCTTGCTCACCTCCTGGTGGGGTGATCCTGAGGACTGCGACCTGGTACTAACACCTAACATGCAGCAAAATCTATCTCCACCATCAGAAGCTCTTGTCAATACCGGTTATTGCTTTGACCCCGCACCTCGGGTTAGCCCGCATCATCCGCCAGGGTGACCTACTTGTGTACTTATCCTACTGGTCCGTAGGAGCCTCTCTACCGCTATAGCTTTTGGTCTCTGAGCCTGACCCCTGACCATGACACCACCATATCTTTATTCCGTGTATTGTAGAATGACTCCGCTAAAGCAGCTATCTGGCAAGAAAGGTCCTCAAGAGCACCTTGAATGGTTATAGTTACTATAGATATACAGAAAACAAGAGTGCCACATCAAGAGAATGTATTTCATTATAAAGTCCAAAAGCAGCAAGTCAACTCCTTTTGGGGCTACAATATTCCCCCTTCATCAGGGTTTTGAATGCTGGTATGAAAAAAGTTGTGGGCTGCTACGGGTTAAATGGAGGGTAAATCAACTTAGGCTTTGACTGCTTTAATCCTTTGTGTTCTAAAGATTGCATGAGGTGTCTGGTAGTCATATGTGGAAAAATATGGTAATAGAGGCCTGGGGTGTTCCCCTTTTCTGAATAAATTAGATATAGTGTACATGTATATATATATAGATAGATAGATATATAGATATAGTGGTCATATCCTCCAATACTACCAGAGAAAGGTCACTTTTGGCTAAATAAACAAAGATTAAGGGTGTCAATAAGAGAACATTCCATCAGGCATCTGTACAGTGGCCAGTTCTTTAGGCCAAATAGTTTATTCAGGTTGCATAGAATAGACTAAATGAAAAAAAAAAAAAAACATTCAATAGAATAGAATTAATAAATACACTTATTAATAATATAAAAAAAATAAAGAAATAGTATTACCATAAAAAAAGAGATCATAGAATAAAAGAATACAAGGACTAAAAATAAAATAGACAAATTAATCATAAGAAATAACAGATAATAACAAAAACAAATAGAAATAAAAAATAGAATAATTTTGTAAAATAAATAATATCATTGAATTAAAAATGTGAAAATGAAGTAGAAAATTAAAGAAGCAGGAAGAAAGTAGCCAGGAGATTGGAGTGGAGAGTTGAGGACTGGGGGATGTTGTTGCAAACTTTCCTGAGGGGGGAGGGGGGAGGGGGGGTTGGTGCCACCAGAACAGGAAGGGTCATATCAGAGATGCAGTAGAGTGTGATCAAACCCATCAAGTTGAAGATATTGTACCCAAGGAGACCATTTTTGGGATTTTTTTTTATGGGTATCATTAAGGACAACTACGAGCTTCTCATTAATTCTGACCCCTGTAATTTATTGTTTAACTTCCCCAGAATTTCGAGTGGGTTGCTGCCAGGATTTATCAAGTGTCCCTCTCATGACCAGAATCCTTTCATCCTAAGATGTGTGTCACCAGTTTGCTGTGTGTGCATAGGCAGGTGCAGTTAGCTTTCCCGCCTGTAGGTTGCTTAGTGCCAATGTTGAGGAGGAAGGGGGGCCTCATAAAATTATTGGTCCCTTTAGATATTCCGTTCTTTGCCTTGAGAGAGGAAAGTAGTCTAACTGGACACAGAACTCTTTAGAGGTTTTGATGGCCATCTTGGGTGAGGGAACCTTTTAAACAAGGGGACCCACTTCATTTTGGCACACTTCTGGTGGGTGAATGGTCAGGGACAGGAACTTGCTTTTGAGGGAGAGGTTCCAGGTGAGAAGGGATAGCTCAGGGCAGGCTCCTTCTTCACCACATATATTCCAGCAAGGCACACCACTTCACTAACTGATGCCATTCTTCGGTAGCGCATTGGATATATACTGAGACTGTATTTCCTCTGTTATGCTGTGTATCAGTGCAAAGAACAGTTTGTTACTTCCACCAAGTTTATTCCAGATTCATATAAAGGATATTTGTATGCAATGCACAAGAGTGATTCCTCCCAAACAAGGTACCTCATATTATAGG
This sequence comes from Aquarana catesbeiana, assembly GCF_042186555.1. Taxonomy (NCBI): domain Eukaryota; kingdom Metazoa; phylum Chordata; class Amphibia; order Anura; family Ranidae; genus Aquarana; species Aquarana catesbeiana. Next base: position 15,473,449 of record NC_133331.1, read on the forward strand.
CCCCGCCAACATGTGTGTTGTGTATATTTCAAGGAAAGGATCTAAGCAGCCAACTACTGAGCTGATTAACTAGTGCAACTCCATTAACCAGTCCAACTCCATTAACCAATACAAACCCATCACATTTTAACGCCAGCACTTGAACCCCTAATAAATGGAGAATGTTGACTTCTCTGATGCGGGTGTACATCGGCCATAGTTGTACTGTGTAAAGACATGACAGTTATAGGTTTTCATTCCGTTCTTACTTACCATAGTCCTAAATGCTTTTTTGAAGTTATTTCCATTTCCATTGGCAGAGGTAGGTGGAGCAACGCATTTCGCTATGGCGTGCATCCCATTACTGCACGGATGTTTGGGGGTCTTGGGGGAAATCTGCACGTTGCAGTTAGCCAGATGGGGTTCAGTTCCCGAGCAGCTGACTTTGTGGATCCAGAACATTTTTTTCTGACTCAGCATTTTTAACCTACACGACAGATCACACATCCATCACCGTTATATTCCAACCAATAAATGATAACTAACAATGAGCTGGAATCTTGTTCATGAAAAACATAGAAACTAAAAGACAGGAAATTTGCAGAGGAAAGTCAAGTTGGGGTTTATACTTTCTCCTTCTAACCGGCATTCAAATATAAAACATAGAGTGCAGGATGGACAAAAACTTCTCTACATTCCACTAACCACCAGACCATGGATGTACAATGCAGCGTGATCCCTCTTCATGTATAATTAATTTTGGTTACATTTAACTTTTGAAAATACCATAAAAATACATTTTCCACTTACCTGGATTTTGGAACTTTCATTTTCATATTCCAAAGTTTCCTATAATAATAAAAATGAAAAAACGTGTTAATGGGCAGACGTATAATATAAGAACCAAGTGGGAATATTTAATGAGAACCAATAACCCAGAGCAGAGGCGGACATGCTTCCTGGACTGCACAGTACCACTTTAAATGGTGTGGATCTGTCCTCTAATCCTTCTGGAAGGGAGTGGTTAACACTAGGGATGCACCAATACCACTTTTTAACCAACAAGTACGAGTACAGATACTTTTTATTAAGTACCGTATATACTCGAGTATAAGCAGAGTTTTTTAGCCCATTTTTTAGGCTGGAACCCCCCCCCGGCTTATACTCGAGTGAGCCGTACAGCAGCCGTACCTTTGATTACTAAAACAGCGGGTGCCTCCCGCTGTGTTATGCAGTCTGTTCGGCCGTCCATTGTAACAAAGCCCCGCCTTCTTCTCGTCCGTGATAGAGGAACACTGATACATGCTGGGAAACTGTACCAGTGTTCCGTTTACCACGGACGAGGAGGAGGCGGGGCTTTGTTACAATGGACGGCTGAACAGACTGCATAACACAGCGGGAGACACCCGCTGTTTTAGTAACCAAAGGTACGGCTGCAAATGGGCACAATGAGGCTGCAAATGGGCACAGTGAGGCTGCAGATGGGCATTGTTTACCCAGTAGCTGCTGCATTTTCCCACCCTAGGCTTATACTTGAGTCAATAAGTTTTCCCAGTTTTTTGTGCTAAAATTAGGTGCCTTGGCTTATATTCGGGTCGGCCTATACTCAAGTAAATATGGTATTCGCCGATACCAATTACCAATACCTATTTTCGCCATTTAGGGAGATCGAGATAAGGAGGAGGAGGAGGAGGAACAGGGAGGGGGGTCTCCATGAAATCCAAAGCAGATAGACAGAATTTATTGTTAAAAAAACATCATCATGGTCAGATAATTGTGCATGGTATCAATAAGTGCTTGGAGCAAATTAAGGTGGAGATGTGCTGGAGCGTTCAATAACTCACATAGATGGTAAGGTGCACTTCACTTCTAGATCGAATTGATGGATGGCTCAGGCCTTAGATCTCCTGAGGGGTCTTGACAAGGGACGGAGCCGGTGACAGCCGGAGAGACCTAAAGGAGACACACTCGCGGGCCGGAGGAGACCCGCACAGACTCAAAGGGGACGTCAGATGCCAGCGGAAGTGCTCAACAAAAGATACACACAGTGAGGGCAACGGAAAATTGGAGACCATGCAGCCAGAAAAAAGCAGTCAGACATGGGATAACTAAAATCCAAACTGGGAGGATGCCGACTCTGTCGGGGAATACATGAACATGTGACCTGAAGAAGAGGTTAAAACCCCAAAACATGTAGTCCTGGCATCCTCCCAGTTTGTATTTTAGTTATCATGTGTCTAAAAGGTTTTCTCTGGCTGCATGGTCTCCAGCTTTCCAGTGCCCTCACTGGGTCTATCTTTTGCGGAGCACTTTGTCCCCTTTGAGTCTGTGCGGGTCTCCTCCAGCCCGTGAGTGTGTCTCCTTCGGGGTCTCCCTGGCTGTGACCGGTGTTCTGCCGAGAAAGTTCCCCTCGGTGGATAAGGACCCCCCTCTACTGCGCAGGTGCAGCGCTTGCGCAGTAGGAACCGGCGGAAATAGCCGAAGCCAAATAGAATAGAAATCAGCTGTACACGGCGCCTGTAAGAGGGCCCCTCGCGGGCTCGCTTCGCTCGACACGCTTCGGGCACGGTTATTCTCCCTCTAGGTCCACTTGGATGGTGGGGCTTGAACCTGGACTCAGGGCGCAGGCGCCGTGTACAGCTGATTGAAGTTTTTCAGCTTCGGCTATTTTCGGCGGCTCCTAGTCATTCGTACTGCGCAAGCGCTGCGCCTGCGCAGTACAGGGGGGTCCTTATCCGCCGGGGGAACTTTCTCGGCAAGACACCGGCTCTGTCCCTTGTCAAGACCCCTCAGGAGATCCAGGGGCTGAGCCATCCATCCATTCGCCCTGGCAGTGAAGTGCACCTTACCATCTATGTGAGTTATGGAACGCTCCAGCACATCTCCACCTTTATTTGCTCTAAACACATATTGTTACCATGCACACAGTTATCTGACTGTGATGATGATTTTTTTCCCCTCCAAACACACCGATGGCTAGCGGCAGCTGCCCCTAGTTTTTTTTTTACATTCAGATGAATAAGTCATCAGTTGTTAAGGACGCTGCGACCCAGCTCCTTAACAACCGATAACTGCTGCATTCTTTTGTGTATATTTCAGTTGTCAGCGGTCATTATAGCATTCTATTCACAGATTTCTAACATCCACGTCCGACCGCAACAGCATAATGAAGGCTCTGATCATTTTACACTTCCTAAAACTACAAGACAACTTTCATGACACATTCTTGTTTTTTCCATAGAGCGTTTAAATAAAAACAAAAATGTATTTATGCCGTCATCTTTCTGACCTCCCTTCCGATACTGTGAATATTGTAGACGTGGAACCTTTCTGGCCTCCCTTCAGACATAGTATATATATTGTAGACTTGTACTCTTCTGGCCTCCCTTCAAACACGGAGTATATTGCTAATTTGTACTCTTCTGGCCTCCCTTCAGACATGGTATATTATTATTATTATACACAATTTATATAGTGCCAACAGTTTACACAGCTCTTTACAATGTAGACGGGGGGACAGCACAATTACAGTACAGTTCAATACAGAAGGGACAGGAGGGCCCGGCTCGTAGAGCTTACATTCTAAAGGGAGGGGGTGGTGGTACAAAAGGTAATAGATGCGGGGAATGATTTGATAGGGGTGACTCGGGGACAGTTGTTAGGTGGGTGTGGGATAGGTTTCCCTGAATAAGTGAGTTTTCAGGGATCTCCTAAAGGTGGACAGGTTAGAGACTGATTGAATATACAGGGGCAGGGAGTTCCAGAGGATGGGAGAGGCTCTGGAGAAGTCCTGAAGGTGAGCATGAGAGGAGGTAACAAAGGAGGTAGAGAGCAGGAGGTCCTGGGAGGGGCGGAGGGGACAATTTGGGCGATATCTGCAGATGAGGTTGGTGATGTAGACGGGGGCGATGTTGTGGATGGCCTTGTATGTGGTTAGCATTTTGAATTTTATACGGTGGGGTAGGGGAAGCCAGTGAAGGGATTGGCAGAGAGGAGCAGCAGTCACGGATCGATTAGTGAGGTGTATTAGTCTAGCAGCAGCATTCATAATAGACTCAAGGGGAATAGCCTGCTTAAGGGTAGGCCATTAAGGAGAGAGTTTCAGTAGTCAAGGCGGGAAATAATCAAGGAATGAATAAGTTGTTTTGTGGTGTCATTAGTCAGGAAGGGTGGAATTCTGGAGATGTTGCGGAGGTTAAGGCGGCAGGATTTAGCAAGTGATTGGATGTGGGGGCTGAAGGAGAGGTCAGAGTCAAGGATAACACCCAGGACCCTGGCATGTATGGAGGGACCAATGGTTGTGCTGCTGATCTTAATGGTATAGTTATGGGGGGGGGGGGCAGGAAGGAGGAAATCTAAAAAGCTCAGTTTTAGAAAGATTGAGTTTGAGAAAGTGACAGACCGGCAAACAGCGGGGGGAGGAGGTGCCGCCGGCCGCTCTGGTTGTTTGTGCCCCCCCCCCCAATAAAAAACCACCAGCCGCCACTGCTTCAGACATGGTTGTATTGTAGTCTTGGCCTCCCATCAGACACAGTATTTATTGTAGACTTGTACCCTTCTGGCCTTCCTCCTGATGCTGTGCCTATCGTAGACGTATATCCTTCCGGCCTCTCTTCTGACCCGGTACATATTGTAGACATATGTACTCTTCTGCATGCACACTCCATGTTTATTGATTCACTATGTCAACACTTTGTAAGTCTTTGGAGTGAAAATGACAAAAACCTGGAAATCCATCACTCATGCAGCCTAACCGGATTACATACAGCCAGAGAACATTCACACCGAGCGGGGAACTACCTGTTAATAAAAGGCGTCGATAAACATTTTGCTGTCCCTAAATTTTAATTAAATGTGTATTAATATTTAAGACTTTTAATTTACTTTCCATGATGAGCGTGTAAAATGTTAATTGTTCCAATCCGTTCTTGACAGACATTGGAAGTATGGAAGGACAGACTACAGAAACCTACATGTAATAAAAGAAGAAATCACCGACATGTGATCACCAGACAAGATCTGGTATTTATAAATGATGAAAAGTCAGACACAGAGAGTGTTCTTCAGGAAAGTAGTCAATTCTGCTGAGTAGTGAAAGAAATCTGCTAAATACAGAGATAAAATACGGATATAGACAATTTCAGTTGCAATTTTCATACATATACACTCACCGACCGGTACCGGGTTGGACCCTCTTTTGCCTTCAGAACTGCCTTCGTTCTACGTGGAATAGATTCAACAAGGTGTTGGAAACGTTCCTCAGAGATTTTGCTCTATAGTGACATGATAGCATAACGCAGTTGCTGCAGATTTGTCGGCTGCACATCCATGATGCCAATCTCCCGTTCGTTATCTATTGGATGAGATGTGGTAAGTGTGGAGGCCATTGGAGTACAGGGACCTCATTGTCCGGTGGTGAGATGATTGGAGCTTTGTGACATGGTGCATTATCCTGTTGGAAGGAGCCATCAGAAGATGGGGACACTGTAGTCATAAAGGGATGGACACGGTCAGCAACAATACTCAGGTAGGTCGTGGTGTTTATACCATGATCAATTGGTACTAAGGGGCCCAAAGTGTGCCAAGAAAATATCCCCCCCACACCATTACACCCCCACCACCAGCCTGAACCGTTGGTACAAGACAGGATGGATCCATGCTTTCATGTTGTTTACGCCAAATTCTGACCCCACCATCTGAATGTCGCAGCTGAAATCCAGACTCATCAGACCAGGCAACGTTTTTCCAACCTTCTATTGTCCAATTTTGGTGATCCTGTACGAATTGTAGCCTCAGTTTCCTGTTCTTAGCTGACAGGAGTGGCACCTGGTGTGGTCTTCTGCTGCTGTATCCCATCTGCTTCAGGGTTCGATGTGTTGTGCATTCAGAGATGGTATTCTGCGTACCTTGGTTGTAATGAGGGGTTATTTGGTTTACTCTTGTCTTTCTATCATCTGGAACCAGTCTGCCCATTCTCCTCTGACATCAACAAGGCATTTTCCTCCACACAACTGCCGCTCACTGGATATTTTCTCTTTTTCTCACCATTCTCTGTAAACCCGAGAGATGGCTGTGTGTGAAAATCCCAGCAGATCAGCAGTTTTTGAATTACTCAGACCGGCCCGTCTGGCACCAACAACCATGGCACGTTCAAAGTCACTTAAATCCCCTTTCTTCCCCATTCTGATGCTCAGTTTGAACTTCAACAAGTCGTCTTCACCACATCTAGATGCCTAAATGCATTGAGTTGCTGCCATGTGATTGGCTGATTAGCAATTTGTGTTCCCAAACAATTGAACAGGTGTACCTAATAAAGTGGCCGGTGAATGTATTTACATTTCAAATTAATTTCCGAATTAAAATTGAATTATAATTTCGTTATTTCGGACAAATTTCGTTTTGTTATTTTGGAGGATTCCTTTACATTCCCTACTATTGTTATTTGAAATTCGTATACATCAGAATTTCAGAATAACAAAAAAAGTTGTCCGAATTTCGATTCAAAATTAAACGAATTGCACTTGTCTAGTGCCAATCAGATAGCTGCCTCCCTGTAACTAAGGAAACCATAGAAGAACTAGGTTCCTCTCGACTTTCTTGTCCACTTGCATTGCCGGACAAGTGCCACCTGCAGTGGAGAAAATAGGCTGCCTGTCTAAATTTGCTAGGAAGGTTAGATAGCATGTGCATGTGTTGTATATATATTTGTAATACTCTGTATGTATATAGAGAAGCCCGTAGCAAAAGACGCAGGAATAGGCGCAGGGCTGGCATGACAGGGTAGCAGAGCCAGCTTGCCAAATTAAGGGTTAACTGGGTATTTTGAGTTGGTTAGAGTAGAGGGGGTGGCCAGAATAGTATGCAGCATAGTTAGGGAGGGGCCAGTGTCTAGTGGTCAGTTGGAGGTCACAGGACGAAGAAGAAACAGCTCCCACACTCCCGCCCTGTTGTCTGTATTATATTTGGAAAGTTTGGCATTTATTGTTGTAAGTTATAGAGGTTGAGATCTTTGGAGGCCTTCTAAAATTAAGACCAGTATGGCATAGTGGGGAGAAATCTTGGTATGTGATCCTCGGCAAGATGCCAGTATGGCATAGAGGGGAAACTTCTTGGTATGGGATCCTTGGGAAGATGCCAGTATGGCATAGTGGGGAAACATCTTGGTATGGGATCCTTGGGAAGATGCCAGTATGGCATAGTGGGGAAACATCTTGGTATGGGATCCTTGGGAAGATGCCAGTGTGGCATAGTGGGGAAACATCTTGGTATGGGATCCTCGGGAAGATGCTAGTATGGCATAGTGGGGAAACATCTTGGTATGGGATCCTTGGGAAGATGCCAGTATGGCATAGTGGGGAAACATCTTGGTATGGGATCCTTGGGAAGATGCCAGTGTGGCATTGTAGGGAAACATCTTGGTATGGGATCCTTGGGAAGATGCCAGTGTGGCATTGTAGGGAAACATCTTGGTATGGGATCCTTGGGAAGATGCCAGTATGGCATAGTGGGGAAACATCTTGGTATGGGATCCTCGGGAAGATGCCAGTGTGGCATTGTAGGGAAACATCTTGGTATGGGATCCTCGGGAAGATGCCAGTGTGGCATTGTAGGGAAACATCTTGGTATGGGATCCTCGGGAAGATGCCAGTGTGGCATTGTAGGGAAACATCTTGGTATGGGATCCTTGGGAAAATGCCAGTGTGGCATAGTGGGGAAACATCTTGGTATGGGATCCTCGGGAAGATGCCAGTATGGCATAGTAGGGAAACATCTTGGTATGGGATCCTTGGGAAGATGCCAGTATGGCATAGTGGGGAAACATCTTGGTATGGGATGCTCGGGAAGATGCCAGTATGGCATAGTGGGGAAACATCTTGGTATGGGATCCTTGGGAAGATGCCAGTGTGGCATAGTGGGGAAACATCTTGGTATGGGATGCTCGGGAAGATGCCAGTATGGCATAGTGGCGAACTATCTTGGTATGGGATCCTCGGGAAGATGCCAGTATGGCATAGTGGCGAACTATCTTGGTATGGGATCCTCGGGAAGATGCCAGTATGGCATAGTGGCGAACTATCTTGGTATGGGATCCTCGGGAAGATGCCAGTATGGCATAGTGGCGAACTATCTTTGTATGGGATCCTCGGAAAGATGCCAGTATGGAATAGTAGGGAAAAGTCTTGGTATAGGATCCTCGGGAAGATGCCAATTAACCGAGGTTTAACTGGGCATTTGGATATGGGTATCAGCGTTGGAAGTTGAAGAGTTGGTATTGTCCCTGAGTTGGCGTGCTGCGACTGGGGACCTGGTGTGTCACACTGATACAATATAAACTTGGGGTCTTTTCAGTGCCTTCAAAGATCTACAGCAGGGTTACGATTGATCTGAACAAGTATGGTTTGTAAATATTATGTTTATGGTTTATTGTTATTAAAATGGCCGGTACGGCCAAGTTTACTCCAAAAGGGTGTTTCCTACATCTGCAAGTACTTTGTATGTACGACATTCTTGTTCCGTGAAAGCACATTAATATACTACGGGGTTTCTGTTTCCTTGCTTTACTGCAAAGTACCGTATTTATCCCCGCTAATTGTGATCTATCGGAGCGATCGCCGCCGACATTCACATAGCGTGTAGTTTTAAATATGGCACCGCGGAGTTCGGAGGGACTCGGCGGAGGGACTCGGAGCTGAACGAGCGCCGCCGAGATCACAGTGACTGGGCGGAGCCGAGATACACATAGCCGAGTGTTCTCGGCTCTTTCCGGCACCGCTCACAGTCCCGCCCAGTCCCGCCATTGGACCTATGTTATGTCTATCATAGGGCGGGACTGGGCGTGACTGTAAGCGGCAACGAGAAGAGCCGAGTACACTCAGCTATGTGTATCTCGGCTCCGCCCAGTCACAGAGTCCCTCCGAACTCCGCGGCGCCATATTTAAAACTACACGCTTTGTGTATGTCGGCGGCGATCTGTCCAAGGCAAGCATGTAATGGACACTGGGGGCAAGGCTGCACTGACCACTGGGGCAAGGCTGCACTGGGGCAAAGCTGCACTGACAATTCTGCACTGGGGCAAAGCTGCACTGACCACTGGGGCAAGGCTGCACTGGGGCAAGGCTGCACTGACAAGGCTGCACTGGGGCAAGGCTGCACTGACAAGGCTGCACTGACAAGGCTGCACTGGGGCAAAGCTGTACTGACAATTCTGCACTGGGGCAAGGCTGCTCTGACACTGAAAAGGCTGCAATGACACTGACAAGGCTGCAGATGGACACTGATGAGGCTGCATTGATGGGCATTTAAATGTAAGTTTTTTTTCCTTAAACTTCCTCCTAAAAGTTTTTTTTTCCTTAAAATTCCCTCCTAAACTTGGGGTGCGTGTTATACGCTGGTGCGTGTTTACGCCGATAAATACGGTAACTAAAAAGTCAAAAAGCTTAACAATTTCTAAGGATGGGGAGGGGGGCGCTGCTAAAACGCATATTAGGCTATCTCAGAATCAGACACTTAGGATAATTTGTTTCTATGTATCCTTTTAAAGTAAACCAGTTCTTATTAAAAAGGCAGATTCATGGAAGCCAATTAGTGACTGTTTGTGGACGACTTCACACCCATGTTCTTTGCACTATTAAATAACTGATTTAAGCGCCGTTTGCACCTTAAAGGGCATAAAATAGAAATATCAACCTATTTTCCATCAATTAGAAGAAGAATAATGAAAGCCTCTTTATGCAATGACTTTGGTCGGGGATTGCGATGGAGGCGTTGGGTGTCTTGCTCTTTGCAGCCGGTGATATCAGCTTGATATAGGGAATGGGGGAAAACTGCAAATTAGCTGTTCTCCCATTGCATGTAAAGTGAGGAGAAGTGTTAATTGGTTGTATTTAGTGATTTCAACAGCTCCTAGCTTCTTTTTTTAATTAGTGTGGAGTGTTACATGGTTACATACATCGTTACAAAGTGTTTATTTAAAAGATTCCAATTAAGTTCAAATTCTGCTAAGTGCAGTCAGTGCCCTCAGAACCTTCAGATCATTTTTTTTTTTTGGTAAATGGCGCATGCTGAATTGTCCATCAGAATTTTAATTTTTTTTTATTTTTGGAGACTCCAGTGGAGAGATCAGCTTCCCCCGTCCCCATCGGTGTCTCAGTTTTTTTTTTTTTATCTATTTTATATATGGGAAATGCAACATTTTATATATGGGAAAAAAAGTCTTCCTCTGCTGGACCATGATGAGGAAATTCTGCTTACAGAAGACGATGAGGGTTATTAACACCTTCCCTGGTGGCTTTACCATTTTGAGTAGAGACATCGTATGACATCCTCTCACAAAGCGCCGCTCACACAGCCGCAGGGCTGCGGGGCCGCGCAAGCAGCGCGATCTGTCGCCGGCTGTGTCCTTCAGACACAGCCAATGACTGCTCAGTGTACCGGTCCACTGCCGGTACCATGTGACCGCTGTGAGCAATCACAGCAGGTCACATGACAGTTGTAAAAAAATGGATGGCTTCCTGTCATGCCATCCATTGTTTACAATTGTGTTGCTAGCTGTGATTGGTCAATTTAATCACATGGTACCGACAAGGCCAATCACAGCCCATCTCTACCATGTGATTATTTACATAGCTACATAGTAGGTGAGGTTGAAAAAAGACAACCATCAAGTCCAACCTATGTGTGTGATTATGTGTCAGTATTACATTGGATATCCCTGTATGTTGCGGTTGTTCAGGTGCTTATCTAATCGTTTGACCAGTCACAGCTAATCACAACAAAACAAACTGAATCAATCAGTTTCGTTCAGTGAAATGCTTGCTTATAGCAATGAAATTCACTGCTATAAGCAATCATAATGTGTAAAAAAAAAAAAAGTTGTGATCACTTCCCCAAAGTAATATAATGTTACTATAACAAGATTACATTGTTCTGGTTACAGTGTGTTAAAAAAGAAAAATGTAAAAAAAAAGAAAAAAATTACAACATTGAAAACAAATTATTATTTTTTTTTTTTTTTTTGTACTGTCACCAGTCAGTGTCCCTGATCATCCCCACACCGCTTAAATGATGATGCTGTACTGCACTGGTGACAGTATGTAAAGTAAAAAAAATAGTGACTTTTTTTTTTAATTTCCTAATTTTCCAAAATATTGTGACAAAGTTACAACTTCAAAAAACCTGCCTCTTGCTAAATATCTTGGATTGGCCCCTCAATGCAAAGTCGGCCTGTACTTTTAGCAGACCCCAAAGCATCCTGTTTCCACCTCCGTGCTTGACTATAGAGATGGTGTTCTTATGGTCATGGTCAGACTTTTTCTTCCTCCAAACACGGTGAGTCCCCCCTCCTCAAGAAGGCACATGTACAGTCATACGAATGAACATCTAAATGATTCAGAGAAGGATTGGGAGAAAGTGCTGTGGTCAGATGAGACCAAAATTGAACTCTTTGGCATTAACTCGACTCCCTGTGTCTGTAGGAAGAAAAATGCTGACTATGACCCTAAGAACACCATCCCTACAGTCAAGCACGGAGGTGGAAACATTTATGCTTTGGGGCTTAGTCTCTGCTAAAAGGTACAGGCCGACTTTGCCAATGGAAGAGGCCAATGGACGGTGGGCCATTTATTGTAAAATCCTGGATGAGAACCTTCTTCCCTCAGCCAGAACACTGAAGATGGGACGTGGATGGGTCTTCCAGCATGACAATGACCCAAAACATACCGTCAAGGCAACAAAGTGGCTTAAGAAGAAGCACGTTAAGGCCATGGAGTGGCCTAGCCAGCCTCCAGACTATAGAAAATGTATGGAGGGAGCTGAAACTTCGAGTTACCAAGTGACAGCCAAGAAACGTTAATGAGTTAGGGAAGATCTGTAAAGAAGAGTGGACCAAAATCCCTCCTGAGATGTGTGCAAACCTGGTCACCAACTACAAGTCTTACAACGTCTTACCTCTGTGCTTGCCAACAAGGGTTTCTCCACCAAGTACTAAGTCCAATTTTGCTTTGGAATCAAATACTTATTTTACTCACTGAACTGCAACTTAATTTATAGCATTTTTACGCTTTTTGTCTGTATTTTTGGTTAATATACTGTCTCTATCATTTAAAATACACCTATGATAAAAAATGATAGACCCTTTATTTCTTTGTAAGTGGGCAAACTTACAAGATCTGCAGGGGATCAAATAATTATTTTACCCACTGTAGGCAGATCCCTGTTCTGTGTGGTTTACACATGATCGACAGGTGCCAGAGGACATCGAGTCCCCGGGACCCACAGATCAGCTTCTGCCGTGAATTTTCATAGGGAGGTTGCTAAGTGGTTAAATGGTCAAGTAATGAGATTATGCAATATTAAGTACGGTATATAGACTTTGTGTTTGAATCTAGCATCAGAATATACCGTGTGCCATGTTTTGTCGGATCACGCGAGGACGAGGCACTAAATGCAGGGCTTTGATTTCAGAAAGGATGGATTCTCTTTAATTTACACTTCCTGAGTCAGGCTAAAAAAGATTTGCTGCCGGCAGATAGAATTCTGACCAAGTTTTTATTGCAAATTGAAGGAGAAACATATTCAGATTACCATAAAATGAGACTTTTTATCATTGAGATATATTAGAACTCGGATCTGCCTATCACATGGAGCCTTATTAGTGTAATTGTGGTCACAATAAATACTGCAGAAAAAAGTGGGAAATTCTGGCTAATACATGGAGAAGAAACTTGCTCGGTACAACTAATGCCCCAACCACATGTGTTCAGAAGAAGAATATAAAATATGATTGTATATCTAACAATTAATCAGAGCCAATTATTAGCCAATTATTAATTCTAACTAAAGATCTAAAAAAGGAAAACGTTTATTCCATTGATACAGTGCCTTGAAAAAGTATTCACACCCCCAGATATTTTCCACATTTTGTCATGTTACAACCAAAAACGTAAATGTATTTTATTGGGATTTTATGTGATAGACCAACACAAAGTGGCACATAATTGTGAAGTGGAAGGAAAATGATAAATGGTTTTCAACATTTTTTTACAAATAAATATGTGAAAAGTGTGGCGTGTATTTGTATGGTGCCCCCTTGAGTCAATAAACCAATGAACCACCTTTCGCTGCAATTACAGCTGCAAGTCTTTTTGGGGATGTCTCTACCAGCTTTGCACATCTAGAGAGGGACATTTTTGTCCATTCTTCTTTGCAAAATAGCTCAAGCTCTGTCAGATTGGATGGAGAGCATTCCATTGTAGCTCTGGCTGTATGTTTTGGGTCGTTGTCCTGCTGGAAGGTGAACCTCCGCCCCAGTCTCAAGTCTTTTGCAGACTCCAACAGGTTTTCTTCCAAGATTACCCTGTATTTGGCTCTGTATTTGACTGATTTGTTGGTGCTGTAATAACTAGCAATTGCTAAAGCGGGGCGGCCGTGGAGTGAGCCGATGCAGCTGACTTAGTTCCAGCTGCAGGAGGAAGGCGGAGGGATATCATCTTCACTCTGTCTCTCACTGCAGACTGGATGCTGGCTTGGGTGCCACGCCAGTCGCAGCTCAGCTGTGTGCAAGCGATATGCTTAGGTATTGCAGGACTGCGCAGTGTTCATTGTGGACTGGAGACAAGTTGTTATACATCACAATGGTAAATTAATTGAGAATGTTGCTGGATGTGGGGTTTGTGCTGTGACTGTCTCTTTGTTTTATTGGGATGTCCCTTTGCTGGATGGTGATGTCTCTTTGCTGAATATATGGGGATGTATCTTTTCTCTTTGGGGATGTCTCTTTGCTGGATCGGACCATCTCTTGGATATATGGGGATGTCTCTTTGCTGGATTGGATTCATTTTTAAATATTAAGTTGTGTGCTAAAATAAAAGTGGGTGCATTGAAGGACTCGGTGAGAGGGCCAGTAGGCGGATTTGGTGGGATGGCGGAGAATGTTGGTGGTCAGGCGCAGGGGGGCCTAAGCCTAAAGCTGTGTAAACATTTCTGATAGCTGCCCTCTTTGAGCATAGGAGGGGTCTGGCTAAGTTTACAATTTTACTAGAAGGACCTTGAAATCCCACCACATGTTATGATAAAGGGGAGTGGAGTCCCTCTTAACATTTAAGAGATCATTTTTGGATTGGTTGTTATAATAATATTATACAATTATCCAACATTTATCAGTTACCATAGCAAACAAATATTCTAAGGTTAGAAATCAATATATGTCATAATTACACCTAATTTAAGGCAAAATGTTTAAATTACTTAGCGATAGGAATTGATAACAGATTTTTGCAACAATCATTAACTCTCATTATCATGTCTTCTGTCATGGATAAACATATTAGTTCAATTAATTTAAAACACATTTAAGCTGAAGGGAAAAAAAGTGTTTTTCACTTTCAACCAGATATTTTCTGGTAGTGAAAGAGGACAGCATGCCGCACCGGTGTTACATTGGATCGGTTCCTTTGGTGTTATGTTGGGTCTATTCCTCCTGTGTTACATTAGATCTGTTTCTTCTATGTTACACTGGCTCTGTTCCTCTAATGTTATGTCAGATCTGTTTCTCTGATTTTACATCTGCTCTGTTCCTCGGGTGTTACATTGGCTCTGTTCCTCTGGTGTTAGGTCGACTCTGTTCCACAGTGGTTATGTCGGCTCTGTTCCTCAGGTGTTAGGTCGACTCTGTTCCACAGTGGTTATGTCGGCTCTGTTCCTCAGGTGTTAGGTCGACTCTGTTCCACAGTGGTTATGTCGGCTCTGTTCCTCAGGTGTTAGGTCGACTCTGTTCCACAGTGGTTATGTCGGCTCTGTTCCTCAGGTGTTAGGTCGACTCTGTTCCACAGTGGTTATGTCGGCTCTGTTCCTCAGGTGTTAGGTCGACTCTGTTCCACAGTGGTTATGTCGGCTCTGTGCCTCAGGTCTTACATTGGCTCTGTTCCTCCTTAATATGTAGTGAAGGATGAAGATGACAAACCCAAAATCTGCATATATTTCTGTCCTGACAGGTTCCTATTATCCAAGTTGTCATGTACTTCTTGGACTGTACACCATTAAAGCAATCTTGTCAGGAAACTAAAGTAAGCCAAAAAGCTCTCCCTGTAAAAGTAGAGAGTAAATATCTCTCCCACTGCCCATGTTGCTGGACTCCAGTGAAGAGAAAGCTTCCCTTTGGTTAGAAACAGATATTTCAGACAATGTTGATCCCTTGATCTTCTTCATCCCCCCAGCTGTTTTCTATGGTTCCTTTCCCTGACACATTAGTAACATGGTGACTGGTGGAGAAAACCAGTGAGTGCAGGGGAGACCAGGAGATTGACACCCCAGGAAGTATTAGCTTCTCTGTGCTCTTCATAGTCAAATCTATCTTCAGCGGGGTAGAGTTCAGCACCCCTCAAGGCACCTTTGTAAAGCGCAGTCCCTAACACTAAACTATCTGTTCCCAATAATATAACATATATAGCAATGCATATATTGAGGGCAGACTTACCAGGAGGTAGCCCCATTCTCCTTTTGTTTTGTTAAATGTGTTTCCCCATCTGATTTGGTGCAGACACACTTTGGGGGGTCTTAAGCTACCAAAAAAGTCAGGGTTTCTGTTGTGTTTAAGAAGAATGAGGCTACTTCCAGGTAAATGCTCTCTCACTGTATGGACTGATATATCAAGCAGGAGTGTGTCTAATTGATGCCTGAGGTGGCTATTTCCACCATCACCCAGGTAACACCAAACCCCCCTATCCCCCCCGAATCTCACCCCATTTTTGACACACACTTGGGTTTCTAAGATACTGCCACCTTAACTGGCAATGTTGTGGCCCATCCACCAGTGTCCTACCAACCAATTACATTCTATAGCTGTGTGTCTTTGGTTGCTAGGATGCAGGCAGCTGAGTTTTAGAGTGTCAATGGTTGTCATTATGTAGGTGGGTGCCTGCACCGTAACAACAAATGACGCCGCGTGTCCCAACCACCAATGTCCTCGGAACCAACTTGCGCATACAGGGCAACATTACTGAGCTGCAGTGAGTGTCCCATTGACAGTCACCTCGCTTTGCCACATTGGCAGGACGTTCCTGGTCCCAAGTAGGGACCACACTTTTCAGAGGTGCCACCATGGAGTGGTGTGACTTCACATGTATTTACAATTGTATGTAACCAAAAACCTGTTTTTAGTCTAAAACATTGGAAACGGTTTAATCTGGGTTTTTGTGGGGGTTTTTTCATGCTGACTAGGTATTCATCACCAAATACTACTACCAAGCAAATGTCACCAGTCCTTCTCATTGTCTTATACAAACCACCTGTACAATCTCAGCACCAAAATCAAAGCGCTAGAGTGTTTTATTTTGGAACTGACAGTTTGGGCACCTGATAAGGTAATTATGGTATTTTGGGAGTTAGTGTTAGAGAATAGGTTATAGGTTATGGTCAGTAGGATTGGGGTTAGGTTTAAGGCAATATGTTAAGGTTAGGGTCATTTGTAGGGTGGGGTTTTGTTTTAGTGCATAGGGGCAGGTTAGGGTTTTGTGCAAGGGTCAGGTTAAAGGTAAAAATATATATTTTTTTTTTTTAAATATAATATTCACTGCAACACTAAAAGTAAGCACTTTTTTGGTATATTATGCTTTGAGATTTTAAATTAATACAAACTAAAGCAGTGTTTTCTTAACCAGGGTGCTAAAAGCTCAGGACCCAGTTTGCCCAGGATCAGTGGGGGCTCCCATGTATAAAGGGCCACTGATGTTTGGGGTGGGGGGGGCTCTGGTGTAATTGGGACCCCTGATGTCCAGGGGAGACCCTGCTGGGAAGGCAAACTCTGATGTGATTAGGGCAAGTCTGACATGATATGAGGAGGGGCATCTGATGTAAAGGAGGAACTCTGATGTGATCAGAGACCTCTGATATGATGGGTGGCCTCTGATATGATGGGGGGGAAACTCTGCAATTATGGGGGGCCTCTAATGTAAAGAGGGGACTGTGATGTGATGAGGGGGTCTCTGACATGACAGGGGACCTCTGGTATGATGGGGGCCTCTGTTGAATGGGGGGGCTTTGGTGTGATGGAGGACCACTGATATGATGGGGGGGGGGACTCTGCAATGATAGGGGGCCACTAATGTGAAGAAGGGACTGTGATGTGATAAGGGGATGTCTGACATGACAGGAGACCTCTGGTATGATGGGGGCCTCTGATGAATGGGGGGGGCTTTGGTGTGATGGAGGACCACTGATATGATAGGTGGCCTCTCATATGTAGGGATGTAGGGGGGGGACTCTGCAATGATGGGGAGCCTCTAATGTGAAGAGGGGACTGTGATGTGATGAGGGGATCTCTGACCTGACAGGGGACCTCTGGTAGAAGCTGTCAACACCAATGCATTAGCGCCTTGAGGCGATTCAGTTCGCATTTGTAGCGCTCTATAAATTTTTCATTCATTCATTCATTCATTCATTCATTCATTCATGATGGGGACCTCTGATGAATGGGGGGCTTTGGTGTGATGGAGGACCTCTGATATGATAGGTGGCCTCTGATATGTGGGGGGGGGGACTCTGCAATGATGGGGGGCCTCTAATGTGAAGAGGGGACTGTGATGTGATGAGGGGATCTCTGACCTGACAGGGGACCTCTGGTATGATGGGGGCCTCTGATGAATGGGGGGCTTTGGTGTGATGGAGGACCTCTGATATGATAGGTGGCCTCTGATATGATGGGGGGGAGACTCTGCAATGGGAGAGGGGAATGTGATATGATGAGGGGATCTCTGGCATGACAGGGGACCTCTGGTATGACGGGGGCCTCTGATGAATAGGGGGGGGGGCTTTGGTGTGATGGAGGACCTCTAATATGATGGGGGTCCTCTGATGTGATGGGGACCTCTAATATGATGGGGGTCCTCTGATGTGATGGGGACCTCTAATATGATGGGGGTCCTCTGATGTGATGGGACCTCTGATATGGTTGAGGGCCTCTGATGTGACAGGAGAACATCTGATGTGATGTATGTGCCTTTGATGTGAAGGGGGAACTCCATTGTAAATGGGGACCTCTAATGTGAAGTTTATTTCATCAAGACGATTGTGTGCATCATCCCAAGCTCTGGTTTCCCATTACTAAGTTACATTTATGTTTTTTACATTTTAGACTGGGCGGCCTCAGGATTTTGTATAGTTTTAAAGGCTGACGCTACTGAAGAAGGCTTAAGAAACTCTTCTGAAAAAGACAAACCAAAAATAATCTATCCAAAAGTGAATCTGCATACCGAGATGACTTGGAGGCAATTTTAGGGTGGACAGAAGCCATGAATGGGGGCCTGTGAAAGGAAGTCTTTCAGGTCATTTCAAATGTGGTACAACACTTTGTGACATATCAGATACCTGTTACAAAAAAAAGTTACCCATAAAAACTCCTTTTCAAACCCATTTAGCAGCATTGTTCTTCTGTCTGTTTGCGGAACATGAAGATTGTGGTGTTCACCATACATACTATTATAAGAAACCATATACTGCACATTGCTTTTGCCAAGTGCTCTCGAAAATTACATGCTAGTCGTATTTTTCCCTTGCTAATAACACACTTCAGAGTTTGGTCAGAAGGCCCATTAACTTGCTTATGCCATTGAATGTAAAAGGTCATGGAACGTCCACTATGTTCTACACATTCCATTCCATCAAAGTGAGAAACAAGGCTAATTGAATGCGATTCCATGGTACGGGAGCTGCATTACTCTCTCATATGTTATTATGCCTTGATATTTTGTTGCACTTTTATATGTGTTATTAAGCCATCTGAAAATGCCAGAGCTGTTCCTGGCGCTACTGTAAAGGGTATAACACGTCCCATGCCGCTGTAAGAGAGTTCTCTGTATCCAAACAATTATTAGCCTTAAAGGGCAATCTAATTTCACATCAATAAGATCAGCACACTTTTTGACTTAAAAGGAATAATAACAGGGCAGAGGGCTGGAAACATTTTGAAAAAAATGGTCTCAGTAAAATCTTTTGGTAAAAAAGTCTATGGACCTCTAAAAGGGTAATTGTGTTGAGGTTACATTTGCCTTAGGAGAAATATTCAGTTACAAAGTTTTGGTTTTTGTGAAGGGCACATTGGATTGTTCCGGTACCCATCTGCAGAGCCATATTTGAAACATTCGGAAACAATTCTCACCCATCTATGTGATATTTGAATATAGGCTCAATTCATAGAGCTAAAGAAAAATCCCCCATGGTGGACATTAAAGCCACACTCAAGTAGAATAGAAAAAGGTATTGAGAGTATTATAGTATAAAACATTATTTATTCATAATTAAACATAATAGCTAAAATGATGCATATAAATATGGAATGTCTAAACAGTTTATGATACTGTCACCATATTTACGAAAAAAACCCACATATGAAGTCCTCTTGCCTCCAACGCGTTTCGGAGTACAATTTCTCTTCTTCTTCAGGGATATATGAAGAGGAAAATGTATCTATAATATACTTGAAAAACAATAAGTGTCTGGTAGTGTAGGATTACAATACACTACCAGACACTTATTTTTTTTTCAACTGTGTTATAGATATATTTTCCTCTTCATATACCCCTGAAGAAGGAGAAAAATTGTACTCCGAAACGCGTTGGGTGAAAGAGGACTTCATATGTGGTTTTTTTTTTCCGGAAATATGGTGACAATATCATGAGCTGTTTAGACATTCCATATTTATATGCATAATTTTAGCTATTTTGTTTAATTACAAATAAATAACTTTTTGTACTATAATACTCTCAATACCCTTTTCTATTCTACTTGAGTGTGCCTTTAAAGTCCACCATGGGGGATTTTTCTTTTGCTTCTAATACTGGATGTGGCATCATACTGGCACAATGTTACCATTCTGTTTTTCTTCTCAATTCATAGAGCTAAATATAACATGGTAAGAAAACTTATTTAAAAAAAAAAAAAAGTGTCCATTGTTTTTGGTGGAGTCCAATGACATTTTAGTATCACCCAAACTGTCCTCCCCGCTCCTTCCAAGACCTCCTGCTTTCTAGCTCTCTTGTCTCCTCCTCCATTGCTTGTCTCCACGACTTCTCCCGAGCCTCTCCCATCCTCTGGAACTCTCTACCTCAATCTGTCCGTGTATCTCTTATTCTGGCCGCCTTTAGGCGATCCGTGAAAACTCATCTCTTCAGGGAAGACTATCACGCGTTCAACTGAACTTTTAGCTCTTTGATCCACGTATCCCCACAGTTATTACTTTATGTACCACTTTCCCCACCCTATTTGATTGTAAGCTCTTTTGAGCAGGGGTCTCTTAACCCTCTTGTATTATATTGTGTTGTAACTGTACTGTCTGCCCTCATGTTGTAAATTGCTGCGCAAACTGTTGGCGCTATATACACTCACCGGCCACTTTATTACCTTGCTAGTCCCGGGTTGGACCCCCTTTTGCCTTCATTCTTCATGGCAGAGATTCAACAAGGTTTTGGAAACGTTCCTCAGAGATTTTGCTCCATAGTGAAATTATAGCATCACGCAGTTGCTGCAGATTTGTTGGCTGCACATCCATGATGCAAATCTCTTGTTCCACCACATCTCAAAGGTGCTGGATGAGATGTGGTGAGTGTGGAGACCATTGGAGTACAGTGACCTCATTGTCCAGTGGTGAGGTGATTGGAGCTTTGTGACATGGAGCATTATCCTGCTGGAAGGAGCCATCAGAAGATGGGGACACTGTAGTCATAAAGGGATGGACATGGTCAGCAACAATACTCAGGTAGGCCGTGGTGTTTAAACCAATGCTCAATTGGTACTAAGGGGCCCAAAGTGTGCCAAGAAAATATCCCCCCCACCACCAGCCTGGACCAGTGATACAAGACAGGATGGATCCATGCTTTCATGTTGTTTACGCCAAATTCTGACCCTACCATCTGAATGTCTCAGCTGAAATCCAGACTCATCAGACCAGGCAAATGTTTTTCCAATCTTCTATTGTCCAATTTTGGTGATCCTGTGCCAATTGTAGCCTCAGTTTCCTGTTTCTGGAGTGGCACCCGGTGTGGTCTTCTGCTGCTGTAGCCCATCTGCTTCAAGGCTCGATGTGTTGTGCATTCAGAGAGGGCATTCTGCATACCTTGGGTGTAACGAGTGGTTATTTGAGTTACTGTTGCCTTTCTATCATCTTGAACCAGTCTGTTCATTCTCCTCTGACCTCCAACAAGACATTTTCCTCCACACAACTGCCGCTCACTGGATATTTTCTCTTTTTCCCACCATTCTCTGTAAACTCGAGAGATGGCTGTGTGTGAAAATCCCAGAAATACTCAGACCAGCCCGTCTGGCACCAACAACCATGCCACGTTCAAAGTCTTTATGGAGCAAGAATGTGCCCCTATGGTCAGCACCCGGAGCATTGGCACCAAGGAGGAAGATTGGAGACTGAAGCGGTGCGCTCACTTCTGGATTCTATTGATTTTAAATAATGGTTGCATGGCTAAAATGAATGTAGGACCCTCCTTGTATAGGATAATAGGTACATTTAATGTTTGGCACCTTTGGAGCAGCTATTTATTTGGGATGTTCTAGATTTCACAGGCTGCAGGTATAATTCCCTCCTTGCATTCTGGAGGCTTCCAGCACATAGAGGGCTGGGAAAGTTAAATGGGCAGCTTGAATATTTATAGTACTGCAGCCAATCCCTTGGGGAAATGTGCAGAGTAGGTGGCTGGAGAGGGACATTCATAGTCTAAGGCCTGGAGTAGCCCTCTTCTTGTTCTGGTTGAGAAGTTCCCAGCCTCAGGGGCCCCTTTGAGGCAGTCCTGCTGGAGTATGTTGAAGTTCATTGAGCTCCCAGTTATATCAGAGCTGGGGAGGGGGGGGGGCTATTTCTAGTTACTCTTGGAGCTAAGGATTTGGTCCCACTGAAGATTGCCTCGTGGGAACTGGGAGGTGCGCAGCTGCCATGGGAAATTGTGAGTACTGATCCAAGCTCAAGAATCCAGTGACCGTGTGCTGTTCTACTTTGGGGGAGAAGTGGCAGCTCCTCCCAGTACAAATGCCCCCCCCCTGCTGAAATCCCCCCTCCCAGTACAAATCTTTGCCCCCAAATCCCCCCAGCACAAATGCCCCCCCCCCCTCTTCTTGTTCTGGTTGAGAAGTTCCCAGCCTCAGGGGCCCCTTTGAGGCAGTCCTGCTGGAGTATGTTGAAGTTCATTGAGCTCCCAGTTATATCAGAGCTGGGGGGGGGGGCTATTTCTAGTTACTCTTGGAGCTAAGGATTTGGTCCCACTGAAGATTGCCTCGTGGGAACTGGGAGGTGCGCAGCTGCCATGGGAAATTGTGAGTACTGATCCAAGCTCAAGAATCCAGTGACCGTGTGCTGTTCTACTTTGGGGGCCAGTGGCAGCTCCTCCCAGTACAAATGCCCCCCCCCCCCTGCTGAAATCCCCCCTCCCAGTACAAATCTTTGCCCCCAAATCCCCCCAGCACAAATGCCCCCCCCCCCCCAAAAAAAAAAATCACCCAGCCAGCACAATTCCTCCACCCCTCAAATTTCCCCTCCAAGTTCACATTCTCTCCCCTCGCACTCAAAATCCCCCTCCTAGCACAAACACCCCCAATCATCCCAACTAGCACATACCACCGTTAAACCTGCTGGTTAAATTAAAAAAATAAATGATGATGAATGTGCCTTAGTTGACTGCTAACCAAATTGTTGAGGAGAGCAAGATATAGCTTGTCCATTACTGTTCATGACCCTGATTGGTGGATTTCATTCATTCTCTTTCCCATTATGACCACCACAGCTCTGCTGGATAAGAGCATCTTCCACCAAATACCAAGGGATGATCCATTAGGAGGCCAATGACATGCAAACCAACCAGCTCCCTATAGAATTTCCACTTTGTTATGAATCAAGTTCAAAACTTTTTTTTTTTTACAGTTCCTTTACAGCTGCTATCAGGCTGGGCCTGGTACAGACTTCATCTTTTTAAGTAATAATAACAGCATAGTTTCCTTTTTTTATTTTTACCATTCAATGATGGGATCATGTCAAGCTGGTTATACACAAAAGTCAATGCGGGAGTTCCAAAACCTGGAGAGAATGAAAGTAGAACTGTGACAGACCACCTGTCACCCAGTCTGGGTGCCCCCGCCAAGATACAAAATAAGGCGATATGGAGGATGAGGATATTTATGACCCTACCAAGGTACCGTCCCGACAGAAACATGTACTGTATTATGACAAAGTTGGTGGGACTTTACATGTACCTTGTGGGGTCTAATAAATGCCAAAACTAGTGAATTATAAAAGTAAACAAATATTTTACACATACATATAGTTTCATTTAAAAAAAAGTAAAAGACGAAACTTTAAAAAATACAGTCACAGTTTGGTTGTCCAGGTTATGGTTTACCTGGCAGGAGAATCCAAAGAAATGGCCTACATGTTTCGCCGGCTGACCGGCTTCATCAGTGTCAAAATCCGAGGCCCTGATGAAGCGGGTAAGCCCGCGAAACATGTAGGCCATTTCTTTGGATTCTCCTGGCAGGTTAACCATACCCTGGACAACCAAACTGTAACTATATATTTTTTTAAAGTTTTGTCTTTTCCTTTTTTTTTTTTTTTATGAAACTATATGTACGTGTAAAATAAAGATTTCTTTAGTTTTATAATTCACTTGTTTTGGCATTCATTAGACCCCACAAGGTACGTGTAAAGTCCCACCAACTTTGTCGTACTCCGTCAAGATACAGCTTCCTCCACTCTGGAACCAGGAACCAGGTATTATAGCTGAGAGTTGCACTCAAGAACTAGACGACACTAGCTTAGGTGCAAACTGGAACTGACCCTTTATTGTAAATTCACACAGAATATATACCACACAAAATCAGATAAGAGCTTGATCACATTATCCTAAACAATGCAAAACTTTAAACAGTAACATCATCAGTACATCAAACAGTACATCTAATGAACAGCCAGCAGCTAACAGTAATCTAATTAACAGTAAGCCAATCAACAGCCAAACTTTGATTAGTCCAGGAGTGTCCACCCCAAACAATCCAGGACCAAGCCCACAGATACACAAAGTACATTACACAGGCTTTCTGTCAGGTGTTTGGCTTTCACTTGTACACTACAAAAGTCATCATAAGACAAAACTCATACAATGTTGCAGCTGTCTGAAAAAGTGGAATTCATTTATCTTCATAGGGAGATTGTTGATAAATAATTTCTGTCCCAAGTGGAGGAGCTTCTCCAACCCCAGTCTTCAGAAGGGCCACCATATGTCCTCTGCCTATTAACCTGTACAAGATTAATATTACACCTTTTCAATCCACTCTGGAAGGGAAGCTTTATTGTCTTTATTCAGAGAATTGATCCAAGCCTTGCTCTCAGCGTTCATCATATTTATCATTAGAAAATGATCTACTCTCTCCATGGGATCAGAGGCTAAACTGAGCTCTTTTCCATGCTCTGACCGGGAGATGCAGACAAAAATCCCTGGTCTCCTCCATGGGCCATAATCAGTGAGTAGAAGGCTAGCCCCTAGTCCCCTGCAAAAGCCCCAGTCCCGGTTGGGTTTGTCACAAGAACTAAAGGCAAATCCCATTACAGAGAGTTTCCTTCACTTCCTGTCCTAAAGCCAAACAGGAAGTGAGAGGAAATGCCTGCAAATTAAAGCGGAGTTCCACCCAAAAATGGAACTTCCACTTTTCGGAATCCTCCCCCCCTCCGGTGTCACATTTGGCACCTTTCAGGGGGGAGGGGGGAGCAGATACCTGTCTAATACAGGTATTATGCTCCCACTTCTGGGCATAGATACCAAAGCCACCTGCGGGTATCTATGACACTTCCGACTCCTTCTCTGTCCCCCCTGCTGTCTTCTGGGAGACACACAGGTCCCAGAAGACAGCCGGGACCAGTGGTATCGTGCATGCCCAGTAGGGAACCAGGAAGTGAGCAAGGCTTCACTTCTTGATTCCCCTACCGAAAATGGTGGCGGCAGCACCCGAGAGCTGAGGGAGAGATCGGCTTCGGGTACCGACATCGTGGGCGCCCTGGACAAGTGGGTGTCCTTATTTTAAAAGTCAGCAGCTGCAGTAATTGTAGCTGCTGACTTAAAAAAAAAAATTTGGGCGGAACTCCGCTTTAAGGGATATCCCTGGGGACCCCCAGGTCACCAGAACTAGTGTCCCTCTTTAGAAGATTTCCCTTCTATTACTTCTCTGGGGACAACCCAAACTTTAGGGTTTTCTTTTACTTTCGCTTTCAATGATAATGATAAACAGGACAAATAGAGAGCATGAATCTCCAAAACTGGGGGCACAGACAGTAATGAAAACCTGACAGGGAGTCTAATCCATCTCCACTCCATCCAAAACAAAAAAAACCTTTTGCCTTTAGTTATACTTCAAAAGCCAATTTTCTCTGCTCAGAACCATTATCCTGGAGCCCATCAACCTGCATCCATGAGAACCCAGTGTGATCTTGAATTCTACTAACAGAGTGGCAGGGTCTAACCTTGTCACACCATGTTATTATTTTAAGGGGTCGTAGAAGGGCCAAGGTTGACAAATCCTTCAGTCAACTCATATTCTTCCCCATTCCCAAAATGGTTGAAGTTCACTGCTAATCCACCCTTGACCACAAAACAAGCAAGCCCTGGAAAGTCTTGAGCATTTCTATAAGGAAAACCTCATTTCCGAGACGCTAGCGTTGTCGATGTCCCCCCTCTGAACTCCCGCTCATCCAGCCAAGCGCTAAATTACATTATAAGAGAGCAACATAATCAAATAAATCCATTTTTTTTTCCATTGGCAAATATGCCGAGGCCAGCACATATTTTCTTTCAAAATACATCCCCTTGCAACTGATATATTAATGTGGCACCAAATATCATGTCGCCTTCTCAGTTTTAATTTCCATGTGCCTCAAAGCTAAAATGATTTGAGTTTTGCGAATGCTGGTAATGTGACTATTTGATAAGCAAGACTAGCTGTGTGCATGTAAAGGGAAACAATTTTTTTACAATATATTCTAGTTTCGTAAAAGAAAAGTTTGTGGTGACAGCGCGGTGCTAAGTTGCAATTATCAGATGTTTTTTTTTCTCTTTTTCTTCTTTCGCAAACAAGAAGTCACGCTAACCTATTTCTGAAAGTATACCATCACCAGAGTCCGCTGTAATTGTGCCAGAACTCTGTCTACTGAGAACTCATTCAATATAGAGCTAGTAAAAGGCCAATAAACCTTAAATAAAATCAAAAATACATTTTTGGTCCAGGTATATGCTCACTACTTGCAAGCTTGTGGGAACTGCATGCTTACATACATAGCTACATAGTAGGTGAGGTCGAAAAAAGACACAAGTCCATCAAGTCCAACCTACGTGTGATTATATGTCAGTTTTACATTGTATATCCCTGTATGTTGTGGTCGTTCAGGTGCTTATCTAATAGTTTCTTGAAACTATCGATGCCCCCCACCGCTGAGACCACCACCTGTGGAAGGGAAATCCGCATCCTTGCCACTCTTATGCCGCATACACGCGATCGCACATTCCGACAACAAAATCCATGTTGGCTCAAACTTGTCTTGCATACACACGGTCACACAAATCTTTTCGGAAATTCCGAACGTCAAGAACGCGGTGACGTACAACACGTACGAGGAGCCGAGAAAAATGAAGTCCAATAGCCAGTGCGGCTCTTCTGCTTGATCTCGAGCGTGCGTGGAGTTTTGTGCGGCGGAATTGTGTACACACGATCGGAATTTCTGACAATGAATTCTGTTGTCGGATAATTTGAGATCCAGATCTCAAATTTTGTTTGTCGGAAATTCCGAAGGAAAATGTCTGATGGAGCCTACACACGGTCGGAATTTCCGACAACGAGCTACCATAGAACATTTGCTGTTGGAAAATCCGACCGTGTGTACGGGGCATTACAGTAAAGAACCCTCTACGTAGTTCTCTACGTAGTTTGAGGTTAAACCTCTTTTCTTCTAATTGTAATGAGTGGCCACGTGTCTTGTTAAACTCCCTTCCACAAAAAAATTTTCTCCCTATTGTGGGGTCACCAGTACGGTATTAGTACATTGAAATCATATCCCCTCTCAAGCGTCTCTTCTCCAGAGAGAATAGGTTCAGTGCTCGCAACCTTTCCTCATAACTAAGATCCTCCAGACCCTTTATTAGCTTTGTTGCCTTTCTTTGTACTCGCTCCATTCCCAGTACATCCTTCCTGAGGACTGGTGACCAGAGTCTTGTAGAGCGGGAGAATTATCGTTTTATCTCTGGAGTTGATCCCCTTTTTAATGCCAATATTCTGTTTGCTTTGTTAGCAGCAGCTTGGCATTGCATGCCATTGCTGAGCCCATAATTTACGCTGATAGTTTACAATTTACAGTATATGTATCTAGGTCCCCGGCTACAGCAATACAGAAATTGAGACATTGCCCTTTATTCTTCTCTCCTTCTACTGACATACTGATGTTATGCTGCACCATCCTTCTCTGGCCAGCAGTGGAAGAGCAAAAAGCCAAGCAAGTCCCTAGACTTCCCTACAGAGCACTGGGAATCCTGGGAGTTGTAGTTTGACATGGCAGCCATATAATGGCTACACTATTATGGGTACACTACAGATCCCAATACGCACTGTGCAGTAGGAGGAGCGGAGAGATGATTTTTATTAAAATGCGGGGGGAAGTTCCTCCTCTGGGCACCAAAGAAGTTAGAGAGAGAGCATCCCTGTCTGGACATTCACGTGACTTGATCACATCCATGACGTCAGCTCACAGGCCAACCGCTCCAGACATGCGCATTCCCTCTGGGAGGTAGCCGGGCGGTATCGTCCACGTAACGAAGTGGCAATGAATGGTGCACTGGACACTATCCTTAGTGGAAGCCAGTCCCATCTGGGATCCCAAGGATTAGGAGCATGCTGCTGGGGAATAGTGAGAACCTTCTGATTGACTTTGGTATATCTACAGCCACCACGCATTTGCTCACCCACACGCAGCACAGCTCCCACTTCCATGACTGCACATACACTCCACCTGCCTGCATCCGCCCCCAGACCAGCCCCGCTTAGCATGGGAAGCTTTTGGGTTTAAACCTTACCACCATCTTGCAAGGAGATAAGAGCCAGAGTCTGAGGTGAGTCAGTGATTTCCTTTGATATTGTATGTTTCTACACTCAACCTAGTGTGTCGGAGGGGGCTGAAGTTTTTTTTTTGGAAAAGACTGAAGCAAAAAACAGAGGACCCATTCTAATCAGTGGCCTCTATGGCGGTAGCACTACATACATGATTACTTTTGCTAAGTGTTAGCATGGCGGTATTGCTTTCTTGTGTGAGTTAGCGCCCCCTCAGAGCGGGAGGCCAAATTATTTCACTGGGCCCCACACCAGAAGGATAATGTCTTTTCACTTGCCAGTGACACCAGTCCCAGCACTGACTACAGAGACATTTTGAGAGATACCACATTGAGTGTGTGTGTCCACAAGCTCTTTTACACACGTTACTAAATACACTTTACTTATTCAGCCCAAAGGCATGGAGGGAAGTTGCTGTATACTTCACAAGCTCTTACACACTGCGGGCCAGGTCTAGTCCCTAGGGGGGTTCCATTATGCAGCGGGCCCTAATATAGGGACCCTGCCGCTTAGAAGGGCCAACCATACAAACACCAGTTCACCCCTCAGACAGAACCTCCCTCTCCGGCCACCACCGCCTCTTCTCCCCAGCTAGCTGCTTCGCCTTTCCTTTAATTCTCACTGTTTGTTATCCAGAAGGTTAACATGAAAGGTTTACACTTTATTCCTTGTTCCCATTCACTGTGTGAGCCCAATCTCACCCTCTTCTCAAGTAAGTCAGACCAGATGTTGCTAAATCTGAATTTCTTTTACTTGGCATTAAACCAACAGTTCCATTGTATCTCCACATCACATATTTCCCAATGGTCACATAAGCTCTGGCAGTGTGTCTGTAAACATGGTGATGCTCCACTTTGCTGCCACTGGGCTGGAATTGGGCTATGCTGCGGTTCTCATACTTTTAGTTTGTGGTAGTTCCCAACTGGCAGCTATATGGTTCCAACTTTTCAGTCTTGTCCAGCCTCCCAACATTGGTGTATGGCCTTTCCAACTCCTACATCCAACAAGCCCAAGACCCAACCCCCTATTGCTATATATATATATATATATATATATATATATATATATATATATATATAGTATCCCCCACCACAGCGAACACCACAGACCAAAAAGAGCCGACATATCACAGCACATTAACCCATGTATTACCAGGCATAAACTCCACAAATACAGTACATATGAGAAGATAACATTGTAGGCACCTGTCTACATACTCACACATACATACCTCTACATACAAGGATTATTACCAGCTGGTTGAAATTTTTTGTCTGATGCTAAGATAAATTACATTTTAGGAAGCCTGAAAGGAATATGTGACAACACTCCTGTGAATATCAGTGTTTTCTGAGGATGACCCCGGAGTCACATATTAGAGGTCCCTTACATTCTGACAGCTGATACACTGTCCAGGAGCCAACATCAGGCTTGGAACACACTCAATGTGCCTTCCCTCCCCACCTCCATAAATGAGCCTCGGCTGCTCACCTTCATCAATGAGCCTTCCCTCCCCACCTCCATCAATGAGCCACCCCTCCCCACCTCCATCATTGAGTCTTCCCTCCCCACCTCCATCAATGAGCCATCCCTCCCCACCTCCATCAATGAGCCATCCCTCCCCACCTCCATCAATGAGCCTCGGCTGCCCACCTTCATCAATGAGCCTTCCCTCCCCACCTCCATCAATGAGCCATCCCTCCCCACCTCCATCAATGAGCCTTGGCTGCCCACCTTCATCAATGAGCCTTCCCTCCCCAGCTCCATCAATGAGCCTTCCCTCCCCACCTCCATCAATGAGCCTCGGCTGCTCACCTTCATCAATGAGCCTTCCCCCCCAACCTCCATCAATGAGCCACCCCTCCCCACCTCCATCATTGAGCCATCCCTCCCCACCTCCATCAATGAGCCATCCCTCCCCACCTCCACCAATGAGCCCTCCCTCCCCACGTTCATCAATGAGCCTTCCCTCCCCACCTCCATCAATGAGCCTTCCCTCCCCACCTCCATCAATGAGCCTTCCCTCCCCACCTCCACCAATGAGCCTTCCCTCCCCACCTCCATCAATGAGCCTTCCCTCCCCACCTCCATCAATGAGCCATCCCTGCCTACCTCCATCAATGAGCCTTCCCTCCCCACCTCCATCAATGAGCCATCCCTGCCTACCTCCATCAATGAGCCATCTCTCCCCACCTCCATCAATGAGCCTCGGCTGCCCACCTTCATCAATGAGCCTTGATGGAGGTGGGGAGGGATGGCTCATTGACGAAGGTGGGGAGGGATGGCTCATTGATGGAGGTGGGGAGGGATGCCTCCCCACCTCCATCAATGAGCCATCCCTCCCCACCTCCATCAATGAGCCTCGGCTGCCCACCTTCATCAACGAGCCTTCCCTCCCCACCTCCATCAATGAGCCACCCCTCCCCACCTCCATTGAGCATCCCCCCCCCTGCCCCCCGCCACCTCCATCAATGAGCATCCCCACCCCCCCCACCTCCATCAACGAGCCTTGGCCGCTTATGACCCTGTAGGCCGTTTCCTTCCTTAGACCACTTTTGGTCGGTCCTGACCACTGCAAACTGGAAACGTCCCACGAAAGCTGCAGTTTTGGAGTTGCTGTGACCCAGCCCTCTAGACATTACAATTTGGTCCTTGTCAAAGTCCCTCAAATCATTAAACTTGTCCATTTTTTTCTGCTTTCAACACATCAATTTCAGGGACAACATGTTCACTTGCTGCCCTAATATATCCCACCCACTTTCAGATGTCATTGTCACTAGATAATGTTATTGACTGTACCTATCAGTGGTCAGAATGTTATGGCTGATCGGTGTACAGTATGTGACATTGTTTGGTTTCAAAACACTTTAACTGCATATTCAAGTCAAATTGTGTGTGACCAGGAATCTTGTTGTTCTACTGTATGTATAACAAGTTACTGAGAAGAAACATGCTTGGAGCCAGTGAAGTCCAAACTCTTTGCCTTCCTTTTCTCTCCTGATTCCTGATAGCTTTTAAGTTGATCATCAATTTTGAACAAAGAATTTTCATAAGGGGTCATAAATGACTTATCGACCTTGGCAATGCCGTCATCCAATGAGCAGCCCCCTCCACAGAGATCAATGTAAAACCATTTCTGCGATTAGGAGAAAAAAAGTCAGAGACAAACCGAAAATAAAATGTAAAGGAGGACGCTGTAATGAAGGATATTGGTGTTTCATTTATACCTACACAACACTATTTTAGTGCTTTTAGTCTTTGGCTGGGCGCTTTATTGTGAATTCTCTATGCAGATGGCAATGAATCGAAGATGAGAGACCTCTGATGTAGCCAAATCTATTTGTCGAGAGAACAATCCTGAGGTTTCCTCAGATAATTAATGTTCTAGTCTTGCTTAGAGTTATCTCCTGCTAGACAGAAATTGACCTGTCTCCTGCTACAGTATTGAGAATGTACATCCTCCTAGTTCTGCTTACTCAGTCTTTGGCAACCATTTCAGCTCCAACTGCAGAAAAATCAGTTTCACTTTTTTCTATAATCACATAATGACTGTTTTGCTGTACATGCAAGCAACATGTAATTCAGCGCCGGACATGTATTGAAAGCCTGGTTTATTTAAGGTGAAATTCTGTGTTTGTTGGGAATAAACTGCAAGCTCTTCCCGGCAAACTCAACACTAAGCAAACCTTTGTAGGAACTTTTTCTTTGCAGATCACAACTTTCTCGGCTCTGTAGGTATTTTCTAATTTATGAATAGGAGGTCTGGGTTCATTATCACCACCTGGTGCAGTCTTCATTTGGTTTGTTTTTTAATAAATGATTTGGTTCCATATGAAATTCTAAAGAGAGTAGAAATATTATCAGGACCAGAACCTGAACCCATAACCTCCTCTGCATCTGACAGTGGTTGGCCGCATCTCAGTATCTCAAGTGGTTCAGCCAGAAGAACCACTATTGGATGCATGAATGTGAACACCGCTCTAGGTCAGTCTCCCATCTTTGCCTCCACTAACACACTAACCAGGGGCTGGCGCCGTCCATCAAGGATTCCAATAGGCAAAAGAAGTCTGGTTGGCCGCACATCCAGTAAAATCTATTTATATCAGCAAATCCATAAAAACAACATCAAAACAAAAATAGAGGGGAACAGCATCACCAGCTAAGTGTGTTTCGGAATTGTTTTTATGGATTTTCTGAAATAAAGGTGATTTTATTGGACGTGCGACCAACCAGACCTCTTTTGCCTATCGGAATCCTAGATGGACAGGGCCAGCATCCGGTTAGTGTGTTAGTGGAGGCAGAGATGGGAGATTGACCTAGAGCGGTGGATGTGCGGCCAACCAGACTTCTGTTGCCTATCGGAATCCTAGATGGACAAGTCCAGCATCTGGTTAGTGTGTTAGTGGAGGCAGAGATGGGAGTCTGACCTAGAGTGGTGGTCACATTCATGCATCTGATAGTGGTTCCTCTGGCTGAGCAACCTGAGATGCCGGACAGCTCTTTTGGACTTTCTTGCCTTGTCTGTTGTTTCTAGTGAACCTTGAACACTTTACTCCTCCCATTAACTTCCTGATTTAAGCCATGTCTCTGCACTTCATGTTTGCTAGATTATTGTGCTCTCCCCAGCCAATATTTTGCTCCTTTGCGTACCTGCAGCTGTCCTTTTCTCCACTACCACTCTCTTTGGATTGTTCCTCAACCATGCTTCTGCTTCATCCCAACCTGCAGCCACTTATTACAAACCTTTGGCTTGTTTACTGACTATGCTTCTGTTTGATCCCCAACTGCTATATCTGCTACTGGACCCTGGCTTGCTCAACTCCTGGTGGGATGATCCTGAGGACCTTAACCTGGTACTAACATGCAGCAACACCCATCTGCACCATCAGGAGCTCTGTTGGTATATAGACCCTGCACCTTGGTTGAGCCCACGTCATCCACCAGGGTGACCTGCTTGTATACCTATCCTGCTGGTTGGTGGGAGCCTCTCTACTGCTATAGTTACTGGTCTCTGAACCTGACCCCTGAGTGTGACAAATATTATGCTACAATTGTTTCCAATACATAAGGTAACATTGTATTTGGTCACAAAGGTGACTGGGAACTCTTATTCTCATCAGAGGGAACAGTACAACCTGTAAGGTTGCGGTGGGGGTGGTACAAAAGGAATAAAAAAATCACACTTCTAAAGAGCTGTGATATCCAGTATTATTGCCTTCCTATAACAGAAAGTATTTATGTGTCCTCACTTTCAGCACAAAAGCCAAAAACAAAGATCTCAATCTCTGCTTACGGGTAAGTAGGGAATCTTTTTTCATTTTATCCCTTTGGCCATCTGTGCATCTAGAACTGCTGGTGTACACGAGAGACATAGCCATAATTTTACAGTATTACTAACTTCCATACAGCTGTTTCAGGCTTCTCATCAGTGAAAGGTATCGTCTAAATGGTTCCACGGCAAAGGGTTTGTGAGTCCAGGGGAGCAAGTTATGACCAGTAAAGCCATATTATTATTATACAGGATTTACTGTATATAGTGCCAACAGTTTGCACAGCCAGTGGAGGGATTGGCGGAGATGGGTGGGGAACACTGAACGAAGCCAGTGGAGATATTGGCAGAGAAGGGTGGAGGACACTCAATGAAGCCAGTGGATGAACTGGCTGAGAGGGGTGGAGGGCACTCAATGAAGCCAGTGGTTGGACTGGTAGAGAAGGAAGGAGGATACTAAGCAGAAGCCAGTGGAAGGTTTGGCAGAGAAGGGTGGAGGACACTCAATGAAGCCAATGGAGGGATTGGCTGAGAGGGGTGGAGGATACTGAATACCTGAATGGAGGCCAATATAGGGTTCAGCAGAGAGGAGTGAAGGACATTGAGTGGAAGCCAGTAGAGGGTTTGACAGAGAAGGGTAGAGGATACTGAGTGAAGCTAGTGGAGGGATTGGCTGAGAGGGGTGGAGGACACTGAATGAAGACAGTGGAGAGATTGGCAGAAAAGGGTGGGGGACACTGAATGAAGCCAGTGGAGGAATTGGCAGAGAGGGGTGGAGGACACTGAGCAGAAGCCAGTTGAGGGATTGGCAGAAAGGGGATGTGGATACTGAATGAAGCCAATGGAGGGATGGGCTGAGAGAGGTGGAGAACACTGAATGAAGCTAGTGGAGGGATTGGTGGAGAGGGGTGGAGAACACTGAATGAAGCTAGTGGAGAGATTGGCAGAAAAGGGTGGAGGACACTCAATGAAGCCAGTGGAGGGATAGGCTGAGAGGGGTGGAGGGCACTGAATGAAGCCAGTGGATGGATTGGCAGAGAAGGATGGAGGATACTGAGCAGAAGCCAGTGGAGGGATAGGCTTAGAGGGGTGGAGGATACTGAATACCTGAATGGAGGCCAGTAAAAGGTTCAGCAGAGAGGAGTGAAGGACATTGAGCATTAGCCAGTGGTGGGCTTGACAGAGAAGCGTAGAGGACACTGAGTGAAGTTAGTGGGATGGATTGGCTGAGAGGGGTGAGGACACTGAATAAAGCCAGTGGAGTAATTGGCGGAGAGGGGTGGAGGACACTGAGCAGAAGCCAGTGGAGGGATTGGCAGAGAGGGGATGAGGACACTGAATGAAGCCAGTGAAAGGATTATCTGAGGGAGGCAGCAGACAAATGATGGATGGGTCTGGCATTAGCATTTATGCTGGACTGAAAGAGAAGGAGTTGCAGTAGTCAAGGTGAGAGATAACCAGGGAGTGAATTAGTAGCTTTGTGGTGTCATTGTTTTTGGAAATGTTATGGCGGTAAAGGCAGCAAGATTTGGACACTGATTGGATGTTGGGCTGAATGGACAGGTCTGAGTCTAGAATTACGCCTAGCACCCTGGCATGTGGGTGAGACTGAATGGTGTGCCATTGGTCTAAATGGAGAAGTCAGGGGAGGTGGCATGCGATGAAGGAAATATTATGCACCCAATTTTGGGAAGAGTTTGCAGAGTTTAAGGAAGTGGTGTGACATCCATACTGATATGCCAGTTAGTAAATTAGTGAATGGAACGACGGGGTGAGCAGAGGAGTAGAGAGAGAGATTTTGGTGTCATTAGCCTAGAAATAGTATTGGAAGCCATGGAGGTTATGTGCTGACCCAGGAAGGAGAAGTCTTGCGCTGGTGAGGGCTAAGAAGGCTGAAATAGCTAAAAACGACTCTGGCAGTTAAGCGGTTAAGGAAAGTCTCCTTTATGCATCTAATAGAAGCTGCACGTGAATAAAACTCAAAGAAGCAGAAAATAGCAGCGCGGAGTGAAAAGTAGGGTGAAGAAGATGAAAACGGCTCAGGAGGACTCCAAAGGGTTTCTAGAATTCTGTATTCTGTAACAATGTAGGGTCAGCTCAGGCAATTTTTTTTTCTTAGTTATGTTTTTGTCATGAGGTTCTCCTTCCACAGGCTGGAGAAATGAACGTGCTGTGAGCTCTGTCTGGCCGTATTCATATCACAAGATGCAAACTGCAGAAAGAAGTTTAATTAACATTACGAGATTAAAGCTTTTAAATCAACCTCCAGCAGATCTCCGAGCTTCACTATTTCCTGTATTGCCTGTTCTAAAGTACCTCATTATAAATTGATTTCTTTGGATTTGTTTTTTTATTTGAAACACATATTTGGCAGCTTTTTATAATGTGTAGCAACATTAATATCAGCCCTGAGGAGTTCACTTAGATAGGTTCCTACCATAATGGTACAAATCATACCTATTTCAGAGCCAGTCAACCTGGTTTGGGTTGTGGAAGGAAATCCCTGGTACCAGAGAAGAACATGCAAACACAAAGAGAATGTATCAACACCATGCAGAGAGTGTCCCTGTTTACAATGGAACCGCAGAACTGAATCTGGAAGCTGAAGCTCATAGGTCTCATTAGCAGGGAAGCATGAATGGCACAGATACAATAAATTAAATTCTCCCATTATATCTTCTTTCATAGTTACATAGTAGGTAAGGCTGAAAAAAGACAATAGTCCATCCAATTCAACCTGTGTTGGTGTACGTGTATCGGTGTCCAGTGGCGTCGCTAGGGGGTGGCTTTTGGGGCTATAGCCCCGAATCCGGGGCCCATAGCCCCGAGTTTCTGCAGGGGTCCCCAAGGGGAGGGGCGGCTCTTTGGGGACCCTGATGTAAGTGGGGGGGCTCTCTAGGGACCCTAATGTAAGGGGGGCTCTCTGGGGACCCTGATTTAAGGGGGAGGCTCTTTGGGGACCCTGATGCAAGGGGGAGGCTCTCTGGGGATACACATACACACACATACACATATATTACTGTATATACATGTGTATGCCCACACAAGCGTATGACTTTCTTTACTACGCTGCTATGGGCTCTAGCCCCAGATCTTTTATAGACTAGCCCTGTCAGTGTCTATAATTATTTCCCATATCCCTGTATGTTGTGTTCTTTAAGATATACATCCAAGAGTATTTTAAAAATATTCATACTCCCTGCAGCCACCACCAATTGTGGAAGAGAGTTCCACAAGCTTATTGCCCTGACAGTGAAAACCCCCCTGCGCAGTTTAAGGTTAAACCACTTCTCCTCCAGTCTCATTGTGTGGCCTCGTGTCCTCTTACACTCCCTGAGACTGAATAGTTTCTTTCCTATGTTGTGATCCCCATTGAGGTAGCGTCGCTTCTCCAGCGCTAATAAATTTAGTGTTTGCAGTCGTTCCTCTTAACTGAGGTCCTCCAGTACCCTTATTAGTTTAGTTGCCCTTCTTTTTTAGCTGAAAGCGGAGCTCCATCCTCCCACAGCACTCTCCTCTTCTCCATCCTCCGCAGCGCAGATATCGTTTTTTTCTTTTTGTTTTGTTTGTTTACTTAAATGGGTTTTTTTTTGCATAAAAGGCTTGGCCCACCTCCCAGTTTCCCTGGGAATTCAACTAGGCGAATGAGGCTTTGCCTCCTGGGATGCATGACGTGCAGTGCCATTTAGCAAAGGGGAGGGGGGCGGGCCTAGCGGATCCTGCACCCGGAAGAGCTGGCAGCTGTCACAGACAACATGGCGGCGACCCATGCAGCGACTGCAAGGAGGAGGATCCCTGCAGCTCAATGCTGGACCCACTGGCTAGGTGAGTATGCTTATTGTGCAGAAGACAGTGTAAGGTAAGCAGGGAAAAAATGGTGTGTGTGTGTGTGTGTGTGTGGGGGGGGGGGCTGCAGTTCCTCTGGAAGTTTGAACAGCCACATATTATTTAGCAAGATACATGTTGCTTTCTTAAAGTGGAACTATACCATTCTCATTCTCATTCCATTGAACCCTAGGGATCCTCCAGATGTTGCTAGGGGTTCCTTGAGCTGTGGCTGATTGACCTCCTATCTGATGGTGCCTGCATAGTTCCTGATCCAACACAAGAAGAGACGGCTGTAGATGTCCTGACCCTTATGGAGATGGGAGCTAGGGCGGGTTGCAAAAGGCCTTTTAGGATGGCCAAGATTAAAAACACGAACATAAGCAGGCAGCGCACCAGCTTAGTGCATTACTGTAAAACTCTTTAATAAATGTAAAAGAAATATCTATTATACTCAAAGGAGATAAAACACAGGCATTACAATGCTGTACGACACCACCAAATGCAGATCCTTCAGATAGGCGACTCTAAAGCATTTCGAGGGCCATGCCCTTCTCCTCAGAGCTCTGTGTTTTATCTTAGGGGTCTGCTCCTGCAGGACTGGATCCAAGAAAACTGCTCTTTGTTCCTCAGGCCTCAGACTATATTTATAGGCTCTCTCACCACCTACTGGGCACATCTCCCCAGGGATTGGCTGGAATTCCCTAAATATTTAGGCTGCAGCCTAAGAAACATCGAGCAGCCCTAATTAATGAATCCCTTGCTCCTCTGATTACAGTGGAGCTAACTAAATTTACCTAGCAGCCTACTCTACACTAGGCGGGTGCTACACACATTTTAGTCAGCAGAGGTGTTAGGAGGGGGGAAAGAACATTTTTAAGACCACTTAGGTTTAGGCAGGAGTTGCTGCTTCTTAACTATCACAGGTTGGGTTGTCTTTGACCAAGCTTTAATTTCAGTCAGTCTTCATACCTTTCAGTACTTTAAATGAAAAACCAAAGAACTATCAGTGCTATCCTCAGCCAAAAACCAGATCCTCCTTCTTTGGGATCAGTTCTGTCAGTCACGGATTTGCTATAAATGAATGATGAGCCATCATCGGTGGTGAGCAGCTGGTTGGCTAGCTGTAGGTGGTTTCTGTTTCATGAGCGAGTTGTAATGTCTGCATTCTATTATACAATGGGGCCCTATTTAAAATGATGAAAGTGCGCTCAAAGGAGCATTTAACCTTTAAGTGACCTCAAAGTCTATGACAGTTCTGTGAGCCTATGTTCGTATGGGGCACACAAGAAGGAAGCAGAAAAGTCCTCACATACCAGGCAAGGGATTACCTATACACACCATTACCATTCTATCCTTATGATTGTGCTGTGCTCCACATACTCCTATTACACCTGGAATTTTATTTTACCCACCAGATTGCATGACTCAAATACAATAAATGAAATAGAAAAAAAACTCTCTAATGAGCTGCCAAACTTTCTGTGCTTCCCAGTGGCTAAATAAACCATAAAATGCTGCTGAAAAACCACCAACTAATGTGTTCCTACATCAAATGACAATATAAATAGTAAATATATAGTGCCGTGCTGCTCATGAATTCACAAGTTTATCATTAAAATAAATAGAACAAATATAATAAATAAAATATATATCAAAATCAATTATCATACTCAAATTGTGCAAATAATATTGTTCAAAGTTAGTCCAAAATATTAAATTCCAACTTAATCATGCAATAGTGATCCACACTGCAAGTTGATGTGCCAATATTTTCTTCCTTGCCCGTGACCCACCTATGTATAACACCAGTGCCTCCACCACCACATAGAATCCTCGCTCACCTCCAAATTGGACCTAAATGAATACACAGGTCTAAATACACTTGTTCCAACGAATCAGGTGTTCCCTCCATGGCTCCCAAAACTGTGGGTCCCATTAGCTCTCAATAATCCAGCTGTCCCTGATCAAAGATGGCCTCACTGGACCCCACCAATTGAAACAACCTAAGGCTGACCATGCACGGAACAAATTTCTTTCCTGGAACTGTGGGTTGCAGGAAAGAAATTTCGCTTGATTCCCCCATCAACTTAGACAGGGCTGATGCGGGAATCCCTCCTGCCGATCAATCAACTTGGTACATTCAGCCTGCCCATTAATGGTTCGAATCTCGGCCGGTTGCTGTTGAACCGACCGAGATTTGAAATGTGCATGGCTGGCCTAAGACCCATCTTCTTATCCCCTTTTGCCTCCAAACTCCTTGACTGTCTAGTCTACAACCAGCTGAGCTACCCCACCTCATTAGGAATAACCTTCTTGATCCCCTTCAGTGTGGATTTCGCCCTCAACACTCCACAGAAACCACTCTCCTAAAACTCACAAACGACTTGCTAGCAGCTAAAACAAACGGTCACTATTCCGTACT
This sequence comes from Aquarana catesbeiana, assembly GCF_042186555.1. Classification (NCBI taxonomy): domain Eukaryota; kingdom Metazoa; phylum Chordata; class Amphibia; order Anura; family Ranidae; genus Aquarana; species Aquarana catesbeiana. Next base: position 15,513,075 of record NC_133331.1, read on the forward strand.
CTAATGCCGCGTACACACGGTCTGAATTTCCGACAACAAATGTTCGATAGGAGCTTGTTGTAGGAAATTCCGACCATGTGTAGGCTCCAAAATAGAGTCAAAGCTGCGCTCAGATCTAAAACCACAAACAGACAATTGTGGAAGAAAAAAGCTGCCAGCACCTACAAAAGTCCAGTATCCGACTCCTAAAATATGGTAAACAGCAAAGTGCAGCGCTATATATGTAAATGTGACATATAGAGAAATATACATAAGAACCCACCAAGTGACATCATATCAGTCAGTAGATACATAAGCAAAATCAATCAATCAAAAGCAAACTTTGTTCACAAATGCGTGTGAAAAAGTATATATAAAAAACAATATGTGTAATAGTCCAAAACATAATAGTAGAGTCCACAAAAAGAAAAAAACCCTCGTCCAGGAGAGGTGTGATAAGAAGTAGATAATCCACCAAGGAGTGTGTGAGTAAGGTCTGCTTACCGGACGGCGATGACTGCTATTACAGCAGTCTCGCCCAGCATAGGGATTATGGTCTCCCAAAACCACAGATACAGAGCGGGACCAGTAGCTTTAACACTCGATCATGACCGGAAATAGAAAGCAAAACACATCCATAGCGCAATAACGTATGATAAAAGGTTTTTAATAGAATAAAAGAATTGCACTTACAATTTGGCAGAGAATAATGTGGCATGAGAGGTATCATACACAGCAGCGGTGTCTCTGTGTGCCGCGATTCACTTCCTGTACTGCAAAGCCCGTCTGAGAACGTGATGACGTCACCGTCGTAGGCTCCTCCATACGCATTTCGTCACGAGTGGACGTCGTCTGGGGATTGGCCGGGTGACAGGTCATCACGCTTGGGCTTATAAATACGTAGGAGACGCCATTTTAACTATTGGCAAATGTAATGTGTATAATGGAGATGAATCCAAAGGGGCCATATTAGCTTCTGGCCATTAATGGTAAACCCATGTATAGACAGGAAGTGACAGGAGGCAACATCGCCATCTTGTGGGAATAAAGGAGATTTGCGGGTAAGGCTTTGCATAGGAAGAGAATAGGGGCACAACAGATACACTCGCCATAAATACATAAATATAGACAAACTCATGTCTGATCCCCATAAAAAACTCAACATGGGTCAAAACAAATCAGATGGGGAGATAGGAAAAAATTAAAATATATATTGATAACATATTCTTAATACTGAATAAAAGCTTAAAGACCCAAAATTAAAATAAAAAGAAATAATAGGGTAAATGTAGAAGGTAACAAACCGCCTATCATGCATTGTTAATGAAGCAGTTTATATCCCACTCCACATTTAACCCTTGTGGTCTGGAAGATAGCATGTTGAAGATCCTTCTGGTTTCAAGTCTGGAGATGGATCTAACCATGTTAGTTCCTCTCCAGTGGGGACGTACTCTGTCAATGGCCAAAAACAAGGTACCTTTTAATTTTTTGTTGTGGTATTTAGCATAGTGCCTAGAGAGGTTATGTTTTGTAAATCCTCGCTTGATATTAGCAATGTGTTCTGAAAGACGCACGTGTAACTCGCGTTTAGTGCGTCCAATATACTGCTTTCAGCAAGGACATTGGATTAAGTAGACAACATACTGGGTAGAGCATGTTATAAAAGACTCTATGTTATATACCTTGTTTGTAACTGTTGAACTGAAGGTTTCACATTTTCTACCCCTGAAGGAATTAATCTGGCAGATTTTGCATCTGCGGGAGGGAAAAAAACCTTTCATATTTTGAAAAAAAGAAATTGTTCGCGGGGGATCTACAACATTTGAGGCCACACTATGTCTCAGGGAGGGAGCCCCTCTATAAATCAAAACAGGTTTATCTGGAATAACTGTACGGAGTATTGGATCATTCTGAAGGATGCTCCAATGCCTCCGGAAATTTTTTTTAATAGAGTAATGCTGATTGGAATAGCCTGTAATCATGGACCATTCAAATTTGTTAGTAAGCCCAGGATTACGCTCTCTATTTCCATTCAGCATCAGAGACCGGTCCATAGTGGCAACTTTATTAATAGTGATGTCAATACCTTTCTCCAGATACCCTTTGTCCAAAAACCGTTGTTTTAGTACCAAAGCTTGTGAATGGTAATCTGAGAGATTGGTGCAATTACGTCTTATACGTTGAAATTGGCTTTGAGGGACAGAGTTCAGCCATGATGGGTGATGGCAGCTGGAGAGTGGTATATATGCATTTCTGTCCGTCTCTTTGAAATGTGTACTGGTAATTAGACAACCATCAGCAACCATGATGTTTAGGTCGAGGAAATGTATTCTCGATTGACTGGCCTCAAACTGCAGAGAGATGCCCCTGTTGTTAGAATTAAGTTGGGAGAAGAAGTTGTGTAGAGATGGTATATCTCCGTCCCACACAAGGAGGACATCATCGATATATCTTCTCCATAGGCGCAGTTCCTTGGGGGGATTAGTATCAATGACTTCTTTCTCCCACCTGGCTATAAATAAATTGGCCAGGCTGGGCGCAAATTTAGCGCCCATAGCCACTCCACATATTTGCAAGAAGAAGTCGCCCCCAAACCAGAAATAGTTATGGCTTGTAGCGAAATTAAGAAGTGCCATAATAAATTGTTTCTGTATTCCTGATAGAGTAGAGTCCAGGTCAAGATAGTAGTTGACTGCCTCAAACCCTTGTTGATGGGAAATGATAGTATAGAGAGAGGCTACATCCGCCGTAGCTAAGATGTAGCCATCTCTCCATTCAAACCCTTCAAGTAAATTGATAACTTGGGTAGTGTCTTTCAGATATGAGGGGGTCAGAACTACTAAGGGTTGAAGAAAATTGTCCACATACTTCCCGATTCTTGCCGTGACAGACTCAATGCCACTAATAATCGGGCGGCCTGGTGGATGGGTCAGATTTTTGTGTATTTTTGGTAAATAGTACATAACTGGTACCCTCGGAGCTGAGGGGACCAGGTATGTCTTTTCTTTTTTATTTAGGATTCCCTGCTGATATCCTTTATCAATGAGGTTCTGCAATTCTCTCTTAAATTTGGTTGTAGGATTGGATGCTAATGGAGAATATGTGGTACGATCCGACAAAAGTCTATGCATTTCCTCCAGGTACCTAGATTTGTCTAGAATGACTACCCCCCCACCTTTATCCGCAGGGCGTATTACTATCTCATTACGCTCACAGATTTGTTTGAGATGGTGTTGGAGGTCATTGTTGGTATTATTTCTTGGGATGTTAAGTGCTGTGAGGTCTCTGATGACCATTTCCTTAAAGACCTGTATGGAAGGGGCGGTAAAGCCTGGGGGATTGAATAATGAGGCATTAGAAAAATTGGTGTGTCTAATGGAGCTGTCAATAGTGTTTGTCAAAGGATTAGAATTAGAATTGGTAGGGTTAGCTACAGAAGAAAGTGTATTAGTAGAAAGAATCTGACTTCGATTACCAATAGGGTTAAGGATAAAGTGTCTTTTGATGTTAATCTTCCTTATAAATTTGTGTATATCGATAAAAGTTTCGAATTTATTCAACCTGTGTGGGGGTGCAAACTTAAGACCTAGACTGAGAACCTTCTGTTCTCCTTCGGAAAGTTGAGCTTGACTTAAGTTAAAGACACTGCTAATATCTACTGTTTTCTTTTTTTTGGACCTGAGCCTCCTCCCTCCTCTGATGCCTCTCTTTCGTCGTAGCCCCTTTTGGTTTTGTGATTGCCCTGGAGAAAAAAACGACGAGTCTGATGGGCCTCTGTATAGTTGTGAGGGGAGTCCTGAGGAGTGTCCTGATAATCATCTCTAGGAGGACCTCTAAATTGATTAGGATGCCGAGAGATAACTGGGTTATCCTCAAAATGGGGATCTGAGTAGTGTGAAAAAGGTGCGAACCTGTTTTGCAGAGGGATTTGTCTCTCTTGGGAGTAATAACCTTGTGAGGTAGATGGAGAGTTGACATAAGTTACCCTATCATCATAAGGGCTTTGGTAATAGTCCCTAGGGTCACCTCGGAAATCCCGTGATCCCTGTCGGGGGTAGTCAACACTGGGATTTCTCTTATGAGGGAAATTCCCTTGATTGTTACCCCTGAAAGGTGGTTTCTTATATTGGGATCTTTGGGGAGTGCCCTGAGGGGGATTCCTTTAAACCATAGATCTCTCATTGTTTTTAAAAGTTGTGTAGGCTCCATCGGACATTTTCCGTAGGAATTTCCGACAAACAAAATTTGAGATCTGGATCTCAAATTTTCCGACAACAAAATCCGTTGTCGGAAATTCCGAACGTGTGTACACAATTCCGACGCACAAAATCCCACGCATACTCGGAATCAAGCAGAAGAGCCGCACTGGCTATTGAACTTCATTTTTCTCGGCTTCTCGTACGTGTTGTACGTCACCACGTTCTTGATGTTCGGAATTTCCGACAAGATTTGTGTGACCGTGTGTATGCAAGACAGGTTTGAGCCAACATCCCTCGGAAAAAAAATCCAGTGTTTTGTTGTCAGAAAATCCTATCGTGTGTACAGGGCATTACTCTTGGACCTATTCACTGCCTTTGATACAGCTGACCACCCCCTCTTCCTCAAGAAACTCTGTTTCCATGACTGTACTCTCTGTTGGTTCACGTCTTACCTATCTCACCGCACCTTCAGTGTCTACTTCCTCCTAGGTTCTGTTCTTGGACCTCTCCTGTTCTCGATCTACACCTCTTCCCTGAGTCAACTGATAGCTTCCCGTGGTTTCCAATACCATTTTTTTGCTGACGACACCCAAATCTATCTCTCTATCCCTCAGCTCACCCCGGCCCATCAGTTTCCTCAAGCATCACCAATTTACTATCAGACATATCAGCCTGGATGTCACACCACTTCCTCAAACTCAATCTATCCAAAACCAATCTCATAATATTTCCTCCCCCACGTGTCCCTTCCCCTTCTCAGTCAAAATCAGTAGCACAACCATCAACCCATCCCCACATGCCAGGGTGCCAGGGGTAACCCTGGGCTCTCAACTGTCCTTTCAGGCCCACATGTGATCCTTGTCCAAATCACGCCGCATCAACCATTGTAGCTTCTCCAGAATATGCACCTTTTTAACCAATGACACCACTAAGCTTCTTCTAATTTATTCCCTGGTTATCTCTCACCTCGACTACTGCAACTGCCCCACCTTTGGATTACCTTTACATAGGATATCCCTCCTTCAGTCCATCATGAATGCTGCTGCCAGACTCATCCACCTTACCAACTGTTCAGCCTTTAGTACCCCTCTCTGCCAATCCTTCCACTGGCTTCCTCTCACCCAACAAATAAAATTTAACAGACTAACAACAGCCATCCACAATTCTTGCCCTGGCTACATCACTAACCTGGCCTCTAAATATCAACCAAATCGCTCTCTTCGGCCCTCCCAAGACCTCCTGCTGTCTAGCTCCCTTGTCACCTCCCATGCTCGCCTCCACCACTTCTCCTGAGCTCCACCCATCCTACCCCAATCTGTCCAACTATCTCCTAATTTATCAATTTTTAGACGATCCCTGAAAACCCCTTCTCTTTAAAGAAGCCTATCCTGCTTCTAACTAATACACTGAGTTTTTACTTTCTCCATCAGCTCATCCCCCTTAGGCTCGGTTCACACTGGGGCGACTTGTCAGGCGACCTAGTCGCCTGACAAGTCGCCTCCCGTTCTGTGCTATGGAACCGTTCTAATCGGAGCGACGCAAGTCGCTCCGACTTAGAAAAAGGTTCCTGTATTACTTTGGGGGCGACTTGGGGCGACTTGCATAGACTTCTATGCAGAAGTCGTCTCGCAAGTCGCCCCGGCAGTCGTTTGCAGGTCGCCTCGCTGAGGCGACCTGCAAGTCGTGCCGCCCATGTGTGAACCGAGCCTTAGTTATTACCTTTTGTATCACTTGGCCCTCCCTCTTAGATTGTAAGCTCTAATGAGCAGGGCCCTCTGATTCCCCTTGTACCAAATTGTATTGTAACTGTAATGTCTTACTTCATTTTGTAAAGCGCTGAGCAAACTGTCGGTACTATATAAATCCTTTATGATGATAATAATAATAATAATAAAAAATGGTACTAAAAAGAAGAAGAGTAAAATCGCAAAAAGAGATATTCAGTAAACTATTAAAATATATAATTACTGAAGAAATCACATGAGCAAGTGACGCAACATGTTGGGCGGAGTTGAAACTGGAAGTATGGTTCTAGCGGTATATTCAACACTGTAATATAGTGACTCTTTTTTCTTGTTCAATATTTTATTGATTTTAGGTAGATAGATAATAACAAACATGGCATGAGAGACAATGACAACGTAGAACAATGAGCCGGTGTCTTCGTACATGTTAACCAGATGATAACATTACAACATTAATAAAGGCAGCGTAGGGGAGAATAAACTCCCATCTGACGCACATGGCACAAACAGTTATAGTACAAATATTTACAAAGGAGAGTAATGACTGTGGAAGGGGCCTCAGAAGAGTACCCCGGGAGGTCCTGACCATATATCCTCAGGTAACATCAAAGGAGAGAGATGAGAGACATCTAGGAGGAAAAGATAAAAAGAGAGAAAATAGAGAAAGAGAAAGAAGAGTGTAAGGGAAACAGCAAAGAGGGAAGGGGGGGGGAGGCCGTCTGTTCTAACAACTAACTAAAGTGGAAGATTAGTTTCGCCACTTTAAGGTTCCAGGAGATTGGGGTCGAAGTGTGGAGGGAGGAAATGGTCCACCCACGGTTGCCATATTTTCAGGTGTTGTGGGATCTTATCTAGGATGGTCGCTTCTAACTTACTATGGATCATAGCTTGGGTGACCCTATTTTTAGTCTCTAGCGAGAAGAGAGATGGGGATTTCCAGGCCCTCGCGATTGTCTGTTTAGAAGCTGTAATGATGTATATTGCTAGTTTCGATTGGGCCTTGATAGGATCGGGTGGACAGTGGTTCAGCAAGGCAAAAGCTGGGTCGGGGGGTGGCTGGCCTCTTTAGTAGAGTGGACAATATTCTAAAGATTTCGGCCCAAAATCGCTGCGCGATCGGGCACGTCCACCAGATATGTGCATATGTACCCCGCTCTCCGCAACCTCGAAAGCACGTGACAGGGAAGGTCGAAAGGTATTTAGCAATTCTTGTGGGACCAGATACCAGCGTGTCACGGAACGTCCCTCACACTCTGCTGAGTGCTTCCGTCAGTATACTACTTCCTCCGAGTCTGGATATAGATATCAGATATTCCAACCGCTCACAAGCACAAAACAAGTCGAGACTTGTTTAGCTGCTAACATGGACTCATTTTATTAGAACCAAAATTACAAGTCTTTATATACCGTTAAAGAGGAGGTTCCCCCCTCCTGCTCATATTACTCTAATAATACAACTGTAACCTAATTAACATGAGCTTGTTTACTAAATCATTTACCCAGACTAGGTGACTCAGAGACATGACCTTTCGGCAGACTTGTGGTCACCGAGCTTCACACAGTAGTATAAACACAATAGCAGGAGCTAATTACAATTAACAATACAAACAGGGATCTCCCCCCTCCTCAGCCTAGTAGGAAACAAACTATAGTATGAGTAGACTGTCCGACTCCTTCCCAGTTCTAGAGGCCAATGTGATCAGCTCTCTAAACCAACATGTGGAGTTCAGAATCAAACAAAGCAAGAATAGTCTTTACATATATCCTGGGAGATATTGTGGATAAATTTTACTGTCCCATTTTAAGCAATCCAAGACATACCCTCCCAGTCACCATTTCCAATATGGCATACACAGGGTTCCCAGGGTCTGTGTGTCCTGGGGGACAAGGACCCGAATCCAAAGTAACACCACCTCAAGGGTCCCTAGGCATGCAGCTCACAAAGCGCACCGTTCCCCCAAATGCCAGGGCCCATAATCGGTAAGCAAGAGGCTGGCAATCAGTCCCCTCCAAAAGCCTCTGTCCCGGGTGAGTCTGTCACACAGCGCAAAAGCACTTTGTAGTTGGTCTCAACAGCGAGTATGTTTTTGGGACGAGGAATTAGTCGTAGCCCAAATGTCATCCCAATCTTCCTGTTCTAGAGAGACGTTCAGATCATTGGTCCAATGGGCAGTATAGGAGGGGAGGTGGGAGGATGTAGTCGTGAAGTGGGTGTACAATTTAGAAATGATACCTGGAGCATGGGGATCAGAGTTGCAGATACCTTCGCACAGTGTCATATTAGCCGGTGATGTGGAGGCACGCAGGTAAGAAGCAAAAAAGTGGGATATTTGTAGGCAATGGAAAATTTCCCTGTTTGGGATTTGGAATTGCTCCTGCAGGCTCGATATAGTGACTTTTTTCTAATACGTGAGTGAATTTTTTAAATTATATTTTAATGGTTTACTAAATAAATATATAGAGCTATATGCACTATAGAGCAACTATCCTCCTCTTCTTTTGAATACCATCTTTGATCAGGGACAGCTGTATTATTAGGAGTTTAAGGGCACCCGCAGACTTTTTTCTTATATCTGGCACAAGAGTTCTGGTTGCTGTGGAGAGAACACCTGATCTGTTGGAACAAGCATATTTAGACCTGTATATTCATATAGGTTTAATTTGGAGATGGTGAACCTACAGAGATCATCAATTATAATTGTTCTATAAAGTACAATAGCAGAGCTAAAGAGTGGGAAGACAATGAAATTAACTCCTAAATAAGGATAAGAGAAGACAAAGTTGTCCAGAAGTGACTTTTAAATTGGCTGAGGACGATTTCTCCTTCACGACCAACAGCAGTAAAACCATTTTATGAAAACGCGCTCTGTGCTAAATCCCTAATCGGTTAAATAAATCTTACCACTCGCTCTGCAATATTGATTGCTCCGGTGTTACCTATGCACACACAAATGCATCTCCAAATGTCGAGGTTCTCGTATTTCTTTTGACATAGAGCTGTGGTTACCTTAGTACTCGTCTCATGTCATATATTGCTTGGAATTATTTACTCTGCATACGGTGATGTTTGCTCATTTGTACAAAAAATTACAAGTTTTCACAGTTTAAAATCATGATTGAATTACAGTTACCATGACAACAGTCAGTCATTTCAATGAAAACGCTTTAAAATAATTCCCAAATTTACCATCACATAAGAAGAGTTTATTTCAGTGGAAAACAAAGGATATATGGCGTCTTCATGCCTCCAACTGACATCCACACTTGAAGGACACCAAAACTTTATATGTACAATCTCCCTTAGGTCAACCAACAACCATGTAATACAAGAGCCTGCTTCATTGGATAGTTTAGGTAAATCCCCATAGGACTTAGTTTGGGTAAATTTGTGCAGTTAGATTGCATCGTGCTTGGTGAGCTATCAACCATCATGACATATTGGAAGAGGTCACTAAGCCCTGTACACACATGGGCCAAATGCTGGCTCCGACCAAAGCTGCCAATTTTTAAGAATTCAAGGTTGTCCAGATGTCGGAGCACAAAAGGCTAAATTCAAAACCATTGGTTGTCAATCATCAGACAGTGGCTCGGTACCGGCTCGCATCCTTCCTTCTCTTGGGCTTTGGGTTCCTGTTTGCTCTGACAGGTAGACTTTAGCCTACAGAGCAGACAGGGGTTCCAGTTCGACAGTAGTGTGTGTTTTGTCCTTGCAGGCTCATAGTTAAAAAAAACTCTTATCGGTAATGTAACTCTACATGTAAAGCACACATCTTAGAATTCAAGGAAGGCTCTTCACTCAGATCATTGACTTCAGGTGTCTCCAGTGAAGGGTCCTGGTAATACTCCATCATACAATAACATTGTGGACAATTGTGCTCTTCCAACCTCGTGGTAATAGTTTGGGGAAGACCCTTTCCTGTTCCAGCATGACTGCACCCCTGTGTACCAAGCCAGCTCCATAAAGACATGGAGTGACCAGTTTGGTGTGGAGGAACTTCAGTGTCCTACTGAACACCTTTAGGATGAATTGGAACACAATTTACACGTTTTTTTGGCACCCAATGTGAGGCCTGATATGCAAGCCAGGTCTTCTCACCCAAGAACAAGTGGAGCCAGCTCCATAAAAACATGGTTTGACCAAGTTGGTGTGGAGGAACTCAAGTTTCCTGCACAGAGCCCCCGACCTTAACCCTATTGAGCACCTTCAGGCTACTTTCACAATGAGGCGCATTGCAGGTGCTATAGCGCTAAAAATAGCACCTGCAAAGCGACCAGAAAGAGCCACTCAACTCACTCCAATGTGAAAGCCTGGGGGCTTTCACACTGGAGCGGTGCGCTTGCAGGACGGTCAAAAAAAGTCCTGCAAGCCGCATCTTTGCAGCGCTATAGGTGCGGTGTATTCACCACTCCTAAAGCGCCCCTTGCCATTGAAAACAATGGGTCAGCGTCGCAAACCCGCCGGCAAAGCACCGCAAACCCCCCCGGCAAAGTGCCGCTGCAGCGGTTTTAACCCTTTTTCGGACGCTAAAACGACGGTAAAGCGGCGCTAAATATAGCGCCGCTTTACCGCCGACGCCCACCCGCTCCAGTCTCTGAAAGTAGCCTTAAGATATATTGGAACAGTGATTACAGTGATAGTGAGGCAGTCTTTTTTTTTTTTTTTTTTTTGGGCGCTCAACCTGGGGTGTGATGTGCCAGCCAGGTCTTCTCATCCAACATCAGCACCTGACCTCACAAATGGGCACACATTCCCACAGACATCTTCTAAAATTTTGTGGAAACTCCTCCCTTAAGAGTGGAGCACGGTATAGCCATAAAGGGGGCAACTCCATATTAATGCTGGGGGGGGGGAATATTTTAACGGCAATGGGTGGGGGGCAAATCCATATTAATGGCCATGGGAGGGGGGGGGGGGGCGTCAACTTCAACCCCTGTCCTGTTTTTAATGCACACTTTTCTGTAAATGTATTGGAGTGTACAGCAGTGTGGAGAAGATTACATTGTTACTGCAAAGGATTTGGCCCTTTTTATAGTTCTTCCTCCTGATTTACAGTAATCACAGTATGTGGTGGGATTTCAGGGTAAAGTAGGACGGATTTTTTTAGTTTTGAAAATGTATATGTGCTTACTCTATAAACATCCTGGGTATTCATCACACACATCTGTTGCATTGTTTGTGAACGTCCTCCTCATTCACTTGTAATCAGTGAGGCGGGGAAGAGAGTAGCGATAATTAAGTTTTCTCTAATAATCAAATCTCATTAGATTACAGATACAGGTCTGAGATGACCCTTTCCTGTTCCAACATGACTGCTCACCAGTGCACAAAGCAAGGTCCATAAAGACATGGATGAGTGAGTTTGGGGTGGAAGAACTTAAATGGCCTGCACAGAGTCCTGATCTCAACCCGGTAGAACACCTTTGGGATGAATTAGAGTGGAGACTGCGAGCCAGGCCTTCTCGTCCAACATCAGTGCCTGACCTCACAAATGCACTTTTGGAAGAATGGTCAAACATTCCCATAGACACCCTCCTAAGCCTTGTAGATGGCCTTCCCAGAAGAGTTGAAGCTGTTATAGCTGCAAAGGGTGGGCCAACTCAATATTGAACCCTACAGACTAAGACTGGGATGCCATTAAAGTTCATGTGCGTGTAAAGGCAGGCGTCCCAATACTTCTGGTAATATAGTATACATTAAAGAAAACCTGTCATCACACTGAACTCAGTTAGGCCTCTTGTACACTGAAGCTTAAAAAAGCTCAGTACAGCTTTTTTTTTTTTTACTGAGCTAAAATACAGCCCATTAATTATAATGTGCCGCCATATGCACACAGGCGCGTAAACAAGAGCCGTAAAAAAAATAAAAATTTGAAAAATCTGCATTTTTGGTCAGTATTTTACACCTCACCTCATGCGCGCAAATAAGCGCGATTGCCACACATGCGTGCAAATGTCCATTTAGATATCATGCAGAACAAAAATGCAAGAATACATTTTCACGAGCGTGCGCGAATTTACGTGAAAATTGCGCAAACGCATATGCGCGAAAGTGCGCGAAAATACTCACACAGGAGTATCATGTGTAAGAGCTCCTAGGAGGCAACATAAATGGAAAGATGCTACCTAGAGGTGCTTACAGGTAGTTTTCAAGCCCTGGCCCGCCCTTTTTCTGCTTCCTGCACCATCATAGTCGTGCAATGACAGCGAGGGCCTGAAAATGGGGTAAGAAGTCAGCATTTGACTAATGGAGCACCTTGGGTTTCCGAGCTCAAGAGGTGCTTTTAAAGCAATGTTAAACGACCTGCTTTCACTTGCATGCTGCAGTTACTCATTTTAAACTGACGACAGGTTTATCTTACCCTTACATTGAAAGGGTTAAATGCTTGTTATTCTAGGGGGGTAAAAGGAAGAGGCTGTATTACTTACCATACAGTGAAACCTTGGATTACGAGCATAATCCGTTCCAGGAGAATGCTTGTAATCCAAAGCACTTGCATATCAAAGCGAGTTTCCCCATAGAAGTCAATGGAAACGAAGATAATTTGTTCCGCATTGAATTCTATTGCATGCAATACCGCATGTGGCCAGAGGTGGGAGAGGGCGCCGGAGAGCTTCAGAAATAGTCGGGGACAGCTCGGCTGAACTCGGAAAGGCTCGGAAACACTCGGGAACGGAATATTTCTGAGCATTTCCGAGTATTTCCGAAGGGCTCCGAACCATTACGGGTGTCACGGGCGCTCCCGCACCTCCGGTCAAATGCGGTACTGCACACCCCATTAGCTTGAATTCAGCTCGTTTTGTGAGACAACACTCGCAAACTGAGTCAGAATTAAAAAAAAAAAAAATGTTGCCCGTCTTTCAAAACGCTCGTTAACCACGTTACTCGTTAACCAAGGTTCCACTGTATTTCCTATCCCAGCAGACTCCAGTACTGCCCTCTGCTCCGGCGTCATAATGTACAATGCAGGGCTAGTTACCCTGCATTGTATGTGAAAGTTGTGAGCGAGTGACTGCAGCTGTAAGCACCTTAGAGAGGAGGCTGCAGTGAACTGGTCGTACAGATAGAGGGAGCCTGCTGGAGCACAGACTAAGGTAAGTATTTCTTCCCTAGATGTAATTATTTAAATCTTGCAGTTGAAGCCCCCTTGTCCTACACGGGGGGGGGGGGGGTCTACTATGTCAATTTCGTTTTTGGCTGGGCTGTAGTCAGCTCAGACTGATTGTATAGTTTTTCACCTGGTTTTTCACTAAGCTGAAGTTGGCTTGGATTTCTCACTGTCGCCAGTAGATGTCTCTGGTATAACTGGTCATAGTATGAGATTTCACAAACAAAACTAAGTTATGAATATTTATTTATATATATATATATATATATATATATATATATACACAGTATCCCACAAAAGTAAGTACACCCCTCACATTTTTGTAAATATTTTATTCTATCTTTTCATGTGACAACACTGAAGAAATGACACTTGTCTACAATGTAAAGTAGTGAGTGTACAGCTTGTATAACAGTGTAAATTTACTGTCCCCTCAAAATAACTCAACACACAGCCATTAATGTCTAAACCGCTGGCAACAAAAGTGAGTACACCCCTAAGTGAAAATGTCCAAATTGGGCCCAAAGTGTCAATATTTTGTGTGGCCACCATTATTTTCCAGCACTGCCTTAACCCTCTTGGGCATGGAGTTCACCAGAGCTTCACAGGTTGTCACTGGAGTCCTCTTCCCCTCCTCCATGACGACATCACGGAGCTGGTGGATGTTAGAGACCTTGCGCTCCTCCACCTTCCATTTGAGGATGTCCCACAGATGCTCAGCAAGGTTTAGGTCTGGAGACATGCTTGGCCAGTCCATCACCTTTAGTGGAGGTGTGTTTGGGGTGGTTATCATGTTGGAATACTGCCCTGCGGCCCAATCTCTGAAGGGAGGGGATCATGCTCTGCTTCAGTATGTCACAGTCCATGTTGGCATTCATGGTTCCCTCAATGATCTGTAGCTCCCCAGTGCCGGCAGCACTCATACAGCCCCAGACCATGACACTCCCACCACCATGCTTGACTGTAGACAAGACACACTTGTCTTTGTCCTCCTCACCTGGTTGCCGCCACACACGCTTGTCACCATCTGAACCAAATAAGTTTATCTTGGTCTCATCAGACCACTGGACACGGTTCTAGTAATCCATGTCCTTAGTCTGCTTGTCTTCAGAAAACTGTTTGGGGGCTTTCTGGTGCATCATCTTTAGAAGAGGCTTCCTTCTGGGACGACAGCCATGCAGACCAATTTGATGCAGTGTGTGGCGTATGGTCTGAGCACTGACAGGCTGACCCCCCACCCCTTCAACCTCTGCAGCAATGCTGGCAGCACTCATACGTCTATTTCCCAAAGACAACCTCTGGATATGACACTGAGCACATGACCTCAACTCCTTTGATGGACCATGGCGAGGCCTGTTCTGAGTGGAACCTGTCCTGTTAAACCGCTGTATGGTCTTGGCCACCGTGCTGCAGCTCAGTTTCAGGGTCTTGGCAATCTTCTTATAGCCTAGGCCATCTTTATGTAGAGCAACAATTTTTTTCAGATCCTCAGAGAGTTCTTTGCCATGAGGCGCCATGTTGAACTTCCAGTGACCAGTATGAGAGAGTGAGAGCGATAACACCAAATTTAACACACCTGCTCCCCATTCACACCTGAGACCTTGTAACTATAATGAGTCACATGACACCGGGGAGGGAAAATGGCTATTTGGGCCCAATTTGGATATTTTCACTTAGGGGTGTACTCACTTTTGTTGGCAGCGGTTTAGACATTAATGGCTGTGTGTTGAGTTATTTTGAGGGGACAGCAAATTTACACTGTTATACAAGCTGTACACTCACTACTTTACATTGTAGCAAAGTGTCATTTCTTCAGTGTTGTCACATGAAAAGATAGAAGAAAATATTTACAAAAATGTGAGGGGTGTACTCAGTTTTGTGAGATACTGTATATGTGTGTATATATATATATTTATTTATTTATTTTCTTCAGCCAATCCGGTAGGAGGTCTAGGCCACTGGTGCATGCTAGGGGATGATATAAATATTTGGGACTGGCCATGTATTTGATCTCTTCCCCTGGGCTGAGGCCTATGGAGGTGATACTGGATGGAGCTCTGCTGTTAGGCCTACATTGGGGCCTAACGTGTGCTGAAATGGTCATGGGGCTTTCTGGCCTGGTCTGGAGGAAGCTCTGCCAAGGAGGAGACCCAGGGAAGGCCCCATCCTGGAGTGAGCCAGGAAGAAGGCTGGTCTCTCAGAAGGGTCTCTTGGCTCACTTGGAGGACATGCTGAAAATTTGGGAACCTGCTTACAGTGTTTCCGGGTCGGCTTAAAGGTTCTGACACTGTGAAGCTGGACATTGACCTGGATCTGGAGAGTTTGTATGTGATCTGCTATGGTATCTGGCACCCCTAACCCTCACCTACTTAACCAATCTGCAATACAACTTTAAAAAGACAAAAGTGACTGGCGCCCAATATCCTTTCTTGGTCCCCCCCCCCCATTTTAGCCATGGACTCAGTCCTGGAGAGAAATGCTAGCCCATCCCTAGCCTCTGGAGGCGCAATCCTGCCTTTGAGGTGTCAAAGGGGTGCTACACAGTTCATGAGGGCCCCCCTGCAATGATATTTTTTCGAACCAAGGGTTCAGCAATAAAGTGGTTGTAAACCTCTGAAATGAAAAAATGAACAAAGCATATCCCACTATAGTGTGTACTTGCCTCAATCCCAAGCATCCAGTGTGATTCCTGACTGATTTTACTTCCCTCTGCTATATGTATTAATTCACTTCTATGCCGACACAAGACAATCCGGGACACACCCCGGCCTCCCCTTCAGTCTCAACTCTGCAGGTTTCCCTATGAGACCATGTGGGGGGGGTCCATTCTCTCTACTCAGAACTCAGATTCCCACGCCCTGTCTTATGAAGCTCAGAAATTCTGTGTAAATTCTGGACTTTGAATGGCTGAAGAGGAGAGATGGCTGCAGATAAACAGGTACAACTTATGTAGGAGGATTTGTTTCATCTCTGTGTATCACCAGAGGCCAGTCACTTCACTGGGTACTGGAAGGATATACAACCACTTCAAGAAAGCCTGGTCATGTACAGTGGGGAAAATAATGATTTGATCCCCTGCAGATTTTGTAAGTTTGCCCACTTACAAAGAAATGAAGGGTCTATAATTTTTGTCAAAGGTGTATTTTTTATGATAGAGACAGAATATCAACCAAAAATACATAACAAACACGATACAAATGTTATAAAATGACTTGCAGTTCAGGTAGTAAAATATTTTACTAGTTGATCCCCTACCAACCAACAACAATTCTGGCTCCCACAGACTGGCTACAGTAGGTGCTCATGTGGTACACAGATTAGTCCTGTCAATGTAAGAAGGTGCTCCTAACGACAACTCGTTATGTGTATAAAAGACGCCTGTCCACAGAATCTCTTTCCTCCATTTAAAATCACCATCATGGGCAAGACCAAAGAGCTGTCTAAGGACGTCAGAAACAAGATTGTAGACCTGCACAAGGCTGGAATGGGTTACAAGACCATCAGCAAGAAGCTTGGTGAGAAGGAGACAACTGTTGGAGTGATTATTCGCAAATGGAAGAAATACAAAATAACCATCAATTGCCCTCAATCTGGAGCTCCGTGTGAGATTTAACCTCATGGGGTGGGGATGATCATGAGAAAAGTGAGGGATCAGCCCAAAACTACACGGGAGGAGCTTGTGAATGATCTCAAGGCAGTTGGGGCCACAGTCACCCAACAAACCATTGGTAACACAATACACCGCCATGGAGTGAAATCCTGCAGCGCCCTCAAGGTCTACCTCCTCAAAAAGGCACATGTACAGGCCAGTCTGAAGTTTGCCAATGGACATCTAATTGATTTGGAGAAGAATTGGGAGAAAGTGCTGTGATCAGATGAGACCGAAATTGAGCTCTTTGGCATTACCTTGACTTGCCGTGTTTGGAGGAAGAAAAAGGCTGACTATGACCCCAAGAACACCATCCCTACAGTGAAGCGGGGAGGCGGAAACATGAGGGCTTTGGGGCTGCTTCTCTGCTGAAGGTACAGGCCGACTTTGCCACATTGAGGGGCCAATAGACGGGGCCATGTATTGTAAAATCTTAGAACCTCCTTCCCTCAGCCGGAACACTGAAGATGGGTCGTGGATGGGTCATTCAGCATGACAGTGACCCAAAACATACCGCCAAGGCATTAAAGGAGTGGCTCAAGAAGAAGTACATTAACTGCTTCAGCCCCGGAAGATTTTACCCCCTTCCTGACCAGAGCACTTTTTACAATTTGGCACTGCGTCATTTTAACTGACAATTGCGCAGTCGTTCGATGCTGTGCCCAAACAAAATTTGCGTTCTTTTTTTCTCACAAATAGAGCTTTCTTTTGGTGGTATTTGATCACCTCTGCTGTTTTTATTTTTTGTGATATAAACAAAAAAAGAGCGACGATTTTGAAAAAAAAAAAACAATATTTTTTCCGTTTTGCTATAATAAATATCCCCAAAAGTTTTTTTAAAAAACAAATGTCTTCATCAGTTTAGGCCAATATATATATTCTTCTACATATTTTTGGTAAAAAAAAAAAAAAAAAATCGCAATAAGCGTATATTTATTGGTTTGCACAAAATTTATAGTGTTTGCAACCTATGGGAATGAATAATGGCATTTTTATTATTTTTTTTTTTCTTTACTAGTAATGGTGGTGATCTGTGATTTTTTTATTGCGACATTGCGACAGACAGATAGGAGACTTTTGACACTTTTTTGGGACCATTGGCATTTATACGGTGATCAGAGCTATAAAAACGCACTAATTACTGTGTAAATATCACTGGCGGGGAAGGGGTTAACACTAGGGGGCGATCAAGGGGTTAAATGTGTGTTCCCTCAGCATGTTCTAACTGTATGGGAACTAAGTGAGGAGTAAGGATGGACTCGGGCGTGTTCGCACACTCCACGTGCAGAGCCCGCCATGAAGTTGGCTTGGCGCTGCGCTAATCACAGGCAGTGAGACATTTTCCAATCTCTCCAGCCGCATATCGGGAAAATGTCTCACTGCCTGTGATTAGCGCAGCGCTGTGCCGACTTCCTGGCGGGCTCTGAATGTGGAGTGTGCGAACACGCCCGAGCCCACCCTGAGTGAGGAGACATATCTTTTTTTACTTCTTAGTAGGAAGAAACGATATGGCTCCTCTCCTCTGACAGCACGGGGATTTGTGTGTTTACACACACAAATCCCCGTGCTGTCGCTCGTGCACGCGATCGCGTGTGGCCGGCGGCGATCGTGCCCGCTGACCACGTGAATTGGGTTCCCCGCCGTGCAGGGGGCGTGCACCCTCTGCTGTCCAAAAACGGGTAGGACGTACCCGTTTGGGATTTTGACCAGGAGAGCCATTGTGCCGCAGTATATCTGCGTGACACGGTCGGCAAGTGGTTAAGGATGTATTCTCCAAACTTTAATGCTGTAGAAAATGTATGGAGGGAGTTGAAACTTTGAATTGCCAAGCGACAGCCAAGAAACCTTAAGGATCTGTAAAGAATAGTGGACCAAAATCCCTCCTGAGATGTGTTCAAACCTGTTCACCAACTACAAGAAACGTCTTACCTCTGTGATTGCCAACAAGGGTTTCTCCACCAAGTACTAAGTCATGTTTTGCTTGGGGATCAATTACTTTTTTTTTTTAAATCAAATAATTTTGTTATTTTTAGTATTCAAATACTTTTTTTACTCACTAAATTGCAACTCAATTTATAACATTTTTACCATGTGTTTTCTGGATTTTTGGTTGATATTCTGTCTCTATCATTTAAAATACACCTATGATAAAAATTATGGACCCTTCATTTCTTTGTAAGTGGGCAAACTTCCAAAATCTGCAGGGAATCAATTAATTATTTCCCCCCCCACTGTATATAACATGATATCTGCTATGAGTAGCTCTCAATGTCAGCCGGTCTGTCTCCACACATTTGGTTCCCAGTGTTTAGCAGGTGAAAGGACCAGAAAGGCGAGAACGGTGTTCCAACAAAACACGGAGCTTTCCAGAAAAAGTTTTTTGTTGTTGTAGAAGTGTTACCAGGAGATGAGTAAATTACATAGGAGCGCCCATAAGGATAGCACATTTATCTCATCTGAGCATTAAACATATTCTTTTCACCCATCCAACTTCCCAACCACAGGCTTTTCCTGGGAGGTAGACTGTGTAATTAGGCTTTGCTGTTGATGGCGGTTTTCTAAATTGTGGACAATGAACGTGGCATTCAATAAGGCTGTGCAATCTTAGGGTAGTAATAAACTGTCCTCATAAAACATCTGACCTGCAGAAGAAATCTACAGAGCCGAGCCGTCTACCGTAAATTTCCTCTTGTCATCCTCCAAAGTCAGCGAAGGCCTAATAGGTTGTGCAGGGGACCTTGGGGAGGAAGTCTAAACTTCCCAAATCCTTCTATGCCACCCTGAACTGTCTCTATGAGTAATGAACGAGAGCGGGAGGTCTAGGTGACTGAGCTGATAATATGGAGAAGTAAATAAACATTCATTCAACTTATGGATCTGAAAACTAAACAGGAACAACTCATAATTGTACCGGACAAGCATAAAAAAAATGGTATTTAAACCAACTCCAGAGGAATGGTCTACATGCTAAATGGCTGTAACTTTCCTGAATTTTATCTTCTACTACCCATTATTCAACCCATATAGTACATATGTCAAATACGAGGCCCGCCAGGCCTTATGTGGGCCTCGCACCCAATTTTGCAGCTGGAACTCAATTCCGCCACTTCCGGCTCTCACCTTCCCATTCCCCACTGTCACTTGTAAAAACTGAAGCCTTTTGTGTTCCCAAATACATGGGAAGTGGAGCTGCCTACACAGGGAGTTACTAAAGCCAAATACATGGGTAGTAGACCCATCTACACAGGAAGGAACTAGAGCCAAATTCATGGGTAGTAGAGGCGCCTGCACAGGCAGGAACTTGTCCCAAAGCCAAATACGTGGGTAGTAGAGTCGCCCACAGAGGGAAGTATTAAGACCTGGGCAAGCTATGAGAGATTTGCGGAAGCTTTGGGAAAGGGTGGAGGGGGGTGGTGTTAATGAATGCAACACATCCCCATTATCACGAAAAACTCCTCTTCCTCTCTAAAGCGGCCTTCCTCCTCTAAAACACCTCACCTTCTCCACTCTTTTCCACCCCTAGAACTGCTCTCCTCCTCCAGAACCACTCTCCTCCTCTACAATTAATCTCCTTCCCTAGAACTGCTTTCCTCCTCTAAAATTCCACAACTTCACTAGAACTGCTCTCCTCCTCTAGAACTCCTCTCCTCCCCTAGAATTTCTCTCCTCCTCCAGAACTGGATGGATTGGTGTCTTTATTCAACCTTACTAACTATGTACTATGTAACTATGTAACTCTTCTCCTCCCCTAGAACTTCTCTCCTCCTCCAGAACTGGATGGCCTGGTGTCTTTATTCAACCTTACTATGTACTATGTAACTATGTAACTCTTCTCCTCCCCTAGAACTTCTCTCCTCCTCCAGAACTGGATGGACTGGTGTCTTTATTCAACCTTACTATGTACTATGTAACTATGTAACTCTTCTCCTCCCCTAGAACTTCTCTCCTCCTCCAGAACGCTTCTCCTCCCCTAGAACATCTCTCCTCCTCTAGAATTGCTCTCCTCCCCTAACTTCTCTCCTCCTCCAGAAATCTTCTCCTCCCCTAGAACTTCTCTCCTCCTCCAGAACTCTTCTCCTCCCCTAGAACATCTCTCCTCTATAATTGATCTCCTCCCCTAGAACATCTCTCCTCCTCTAAAACACCTCACCTTCACTAGAACTGCTCTCCTCCCCTAGAACCTCTCTCCTCTTCTAGAACCCTTCTCCACCTCTAGAACTGCTGTCCTCTTCTAGTACTCCCCTCACCCACCTCAAGCTTGATAAACATGAAAACTCTTGCACAAAGTTTGTAAAACAATTTAAAACTGTTTTTTTTTTGTTTTTTTTTAGGTTTAGTCCTTCATATCTAGTTGTCAGGGCTGGGCTCAGCTGTCGGCTAATTGCCAGCTCCCATCTCTCCACAGCTGTTGATGATATCCTGCTCGTCAGTCCTGCCTACTTAAGCCGTCCAGTCCAGAGGAGCTCTGCCTTCACCTTGGTCAACATCAGAGACTATCTCCTGCGTTCCTGTTTTAAGACTTGCTTTGCTGACATCCCTTTTGACTCCAGATCTTGCTTGCTGTTCCACTACATTGATCCCTGACTTCTGGCTTGGCTGACTATCCATTCCGGTTACTGAACTTTGGCTATGTTTTTGACTACATTTGTTCTTTTTTCTTTTATTATTAAACAAGTGTGATTTAACTGTACTTCTGTCTCGGTCTGATTTCAATGGTTTCTGACACTAGTATGCTTAGTTCAGGTTTAGTCCTTCATATCAACTGCAGCTTTCTTTATAACACTGAACCTGACCAGGTGGTTACACCAAGAGGCAGAACAGAGCACTTCGTAGTCCCTTCAAAGTACACAATGGCTGGACCTACATCAGTATCAATAGAACAGAACCAGATATAACTGTGTATGCATAGAAGTGACCTCTAGTGTCAGTTCAATGATTACAGAGCTCTACCAGGGATCAGTGATCATATCACAGGCATGCTGAATTACCTGTAAAACTTTTCATTGGCTTGAATCTCTCCAGGGAAGCCCAACATTCCACAGATGACTCTGCTGTTCTCCAGAGTCCAGCCTTGGTCACAAATCTGCCTCCACCGGCCGTGATGCTTCACCTCCACTATGCCCTCTGTAACAGGGAGGCTGGCCTTGGCACGGGCCGAAATCGGCCTAATTCGAACTTCCTCGATCTTTCTTGTATGCTAAAAAAAAAAAAATGAAATGTTATTTCTACATTCATGACTCCTGTGTTCAACTCCCAGCAGAGGCACAACCCAGACTTCATAGGTATCCTTTAATTGCTTTTAGAAAAAACAGCTGACTAACTATGTAGCTATGTACAGTAAGTGCATGAATCATTATAATAAGTATACCAATAACTAAATATAATAATAATACAATAAGTATAACCATGTGTAAGACATCAGAGCACCATATTACATCCCCTCTCCTTAAAGACCAATTTCAAGATATTAGACATCCCTACTGGATTCAGTTCTGTATTTACTAAATATCAGTGAGCCCCCTTGTCCTAAACAGGGGCTACTATGTCAATTTCGTTTTTTGGCTGGGCTGTAGACATGTGCAATTCGTTTCGTTCCGAATTAGTTTTTTTAACGAATTTCAACAAACTCGTAAATTCGGAAATATCCGAATTAACGAAAACCCGTTTAACAAATTTTTCCGGAATGTTCGAAAATGACAAATTTACTAAATTTTCGAATTTCCAGATTTTGAATTTTTGAAATTCAAAAATGCGAAAACGCGGAAATTCGAATAAACCAAAAATGAAAAAATCTGAAAATTCGGAAATTCGAAGATCCAAAAATTAGGAATATTCGTAAATTCGAATTTCGAAAATCTGAAAGTTCAAAAATCCAAAAATTCGGAAATTCGAAAAACAGAAAATATGCGAAAATTCAAAAGAACGAAAATCTGAAATGATAACGAACTAATAATAACTTAACTATTACTAACTATTAAATTATAGGTATTGGAATTTCCTTTCAAATT
The DNA here is from genome assembly GCF_042186555.1 of Aquarana catesbeiana. Lineage (NCBI taxonomy): Eukaryota > Metazoa > Chordata > Amphibia > Anura > Ranidae > Aquarana > Aquarana catesbeiana. The sequence continues at coordinate 15,535,761 of NC_133331.1, forward strand.
TGGCTGTTATTGAACGTAACGAATACGAATTTATCCGAAGTTATGAATTTTCCAAAATAACGAATGCTGTACCCAAATGAATGGAACGTAATATATTATTATTATTAATAGTAAATAACAATAGTAATAAAAACGTTTTATTATTATTATTGTTAATTATTAATTCGTTATTTCGGATAATTCATAAATTCGGATACATTTGTATTTGTTACGTTCACTAACAGCCAAATTTGAAAGGAAATTCCAATACCTATAATTTAATAGTTAGTTATTATTAGTTAGTTAGTTAGTTATTATTTAGAATTTCTGGATTTCGGAAATCCAATGATGGGGCACTATTCCTTCCACTGACACCAATGATGGGACACTATTCCTTCCACTTATACCGATGATGGGACACTATTCCTTCCACTGACACCAATGATGGGACACTATTCCTTCCACTGACACCAATGATGGGGCACTATTCCTCCCACTTTGCAAAATGCACAATCTATTTGCCTTTAGTAAATCAACCTCATAGGTTAACATAGGGGCAGAAAAAAATGTCATACGCCTGTAAAATGGGCATTTGACAGCTGCAGTGTGCATGAGGCCTTAGCTATTTGATTTTGCATCCAAAAATAAAATGTCACCCATACCAGAATTAAAAATGCATGTGACAGCTATATATATATATATCTATATATATATATATATATATATATAGATATATATATATATATATATAGATATATATATATAAAAAAGGACTGGGGTAGCTGAGAGGCAGAAGTAAGCTGATCGCCACCACTTCCTTCCTGTACGGCGGGGATGGCAGCGGGTGCCTCCATCTCTGTTTGTGGTTTTGCTCTGGGGAATCCATTTACTAATGGAGAGACTCCCCACCCTGGCACACTAGTACTGACCCTCATTAGCGGCACGCTGGATCTGGCAGATTGCCCTCCCCCATGTGGGATCAAACATGACTACGTGTGGCCTGCTAACAAGAGACCGAACTGTTCTCTGTCCGCACTCACACTGGCGGCTGTGTGCTCATTGCTCGCCCTCCAACAAGTCAGTTTTCCTTTGCAGGATGAAATGTTTTTTCCTTCCAGATACCATTTAAGCCAATAAATCCCTAAAATGTACAGAACAATATTCATCCGCACATGTGGAGGTCTTGCAGCATAAAGATGTAATGTGCAGTCTGTGAAATGGTCACAAATGGTCTGCGAACCAGGACCCTGCACTCACTATATCTGCTCTCCCCAGCAGCCTCCATTCATTATATCTGGTCACCCCAGGACCCTGCAGTCACTATATCTCATCTCCCCAGGACCCTGCATTCACTATATCTGGTCTCCCCAGGACCCTGCATTCACTATATCTAGTCTCCCCAGGAGCCTGCATTCACTATATCTGGACTCCCCAGGAGCCCGCATTCACTATATCTAGTCTCCCCAGGAGCCTGCATTCACTATATCTGGTCTCCCCAGGAGCCTGCATTCACTATATCTGCTCTCCCCAGGACCCTGCATTCACTATATCTGGTCTCCCCAGGACCCTGCATTCACTATATCTGGTCTCCCCAGGAGCCTGCATTCACTATATCTGCTCTCCCCAGGACCCTGCATTCACTATATCTGGTCTCCCCAGGACCCTGCATTCACTATATCTGGTCTCCCCAGGAGCCTGCATTCACTATATCTGCTCTCCCCAGGAGCCTGCATTTTACTATATCTGCTCTCCCCAGGACCCTGCATTCACTATATCTGGTCTTCCCATGACCCTGCATTCACTATATCTCATCTCCCCAGGACCCTGCATTCACTATATCTGGTCTCCCCTGGACCCTGCATTCACTATATCTGGTCTCCCCAGGAGCCTGCATTCACTATATCTGGACTCCCCAGGAGCCTGCATTCACTATATCTGCTCTCCCCTGGACCCTGCATTCACTATATCTGGTCTCCCCAGGAGCCTGCATTCACTATATCTGGTCTCCCCAGGAGCCTGCATTCACTATATCTGGACTCCCCAGGAGCCTGCATTCACTATATCTGGTCTCCCCAGGAGCCTGCATTCACTATATCTGGTCTCCCCAGGACTCTGCATTCGCTATATCTGGTCTCCCCAGGACCCTGCATTCACTATATCTGGTCTCACCAGGACCCTGCATTCACTATATCTGGTATGCCCAGGAGCCTGCATTCACTATATCTGGTCTGCCCAGGAGCCTGCATTCACTATATCTGCTCTCTTCAGGAGCCTGCATTCACTATATCTGGTCTCCCCAGGACCCTGCATTCTCTATATCTGGTCTCCCCAGGAGCCTGCATTCACTATATCTGCTCTCCCCAGAAGTCTGCATTTTACTATATCTGCTCTCCCCAGGACCCTACATTCAATATATCTGCTCTCCCCATGACTCTGCATTCACTATATCTGGTCTCCCCAGGACCCTGCATTCACTATATCTGGTCTCCCCAGGAGCCTGCATTCGCTATATCTGGACTCCCCAGGAGCCTGCATTCACTATATCTGGTCTCCTAAGGACCCTGCATTCACTATATCTGCTCTCCCCAGGACCCTGCATTCACTATATCTGCTCTCCCCAGGACTCTGCATTCACCATATCTGCTCTCCCCAGGACCCTGCATTCACTATATCTGGTCTCATAGGTGTGCGCAGCCTAATGCATTAGGGTGTGCACCCTTAAGCTCAAACACACATGCATGTGTATGTATCTACATATATATGACTCCGGCACATTGATCTCCCTGCTGGCACGGTGAAAGAGAAAAGGATAAACACTTCTCTTATGGCAGAGCCGGTAAGAGGGAGATCTTTCCCATGTTCCTGTTGCTACACAGAAATATTACATTAATGCGCATGGGGGGATTAGGGTGTGCCTGGGCACACCCGGCACACCCTGTGCGCACGCCTATGTCTGGTCTCCCCAGGAGCATGCATTCATTATATCTGGACTGCCCAGGAGCCTGCATTCACTATATCTGGTCTCCCCAGGACTCTGCATTCACTATATCTGGTCTCCCCAGGACCCTGAATTTACTATATCTGGTCTCCCCAGGACCCTGCATTCACTATATCTGGTCTGCCCAGGAGCCTGCATTCACTATATCTGCTCTCTTCAGGAGCCTGCATTCACTATATCTGGTCTCCCCAGGACCCTGCATTCACTATATCTGCTCTCCCCAGGAGCCTGCATTTTACTATATCTGCTCTCACCAGGACCCTGCATTCACTACATCTGGTCTCCCCAGGACCCTGCATTCACTAGATCTCATCTCCCCAGGAGCCTGCATTCACTATATCTGGTCTCCCCAGGACCCTGCATTCACTATATCTGGTCTCCCCAGGACCCTGCATTCACTATATCTGGTCTCCCCAGGACCCTGCATTCACTATATCTGCTTTCTTCAGGAGCCTGCATTCACTATATCTGGTCTCCCTAGGACCCTGCATTCACTATATCTAGTCTCCCCAGGAGCCTGCATTCACTATATCTGGTCTCCCCAGGACCCTGCATTCACTATATCTGGTCTCCCCAGGACCCTGCATTCACTATATCTGGCCTCTCCAGGAGCCTGCATTCACTATATCTGCTTTCTTCAGGAGCCTGCATTCACTATATCTGGTCTCCCTAGGACCCTGCATTCACTATATCTGGACTCCCCGTGAGCCTGCATTCACTATATCTGGTCTCCTCAGGACCCTGCATTCACTATATCTGCTCTCCCCAGGAGCCTGCATTCACTAAATCTGGTCTCCCCAGGAGCCTGCATTCACTATATCTGCTCTCTTCAGGAGCCTGCATTCACTATATCTGGTCTCCCCAGGACTCTGCATTCACTATATCTGCTCTCCCCAGGACCCTGCATTCACTATATCTGGTCTCCCCAGGACCCTGCATTTACTATATCTGCTCTCCCTAAGACCCTGCATTCACTATATCTTCTCTCCCCAGGACCCTGCATTCACTATATCTGCTCTCCCCAGGACCCTGCATTCACTATATCTGATCTCCCCAGGAGCCTGCATTCACTATATCTGCTCTTCCTAGGACCCTGCATTCACTATATCTGCTCTCCCCAGGAGCCTGCATTCACTATATCTGATCTCCCTAGGACCCTGCATTCACTATATCTGCTCTCCCTAGGACCCTGCATTCACTATATCTGGTCTCCCCAGGACCCTGCATTCACTATATCTGCTCTCCCCAGGAGCCTGCATTTTACTATATCTTCTCTCCCCAGGACCCTGCATTCACTATATCTGGTCTTCCCATGACCCTGCATTCACTATATCTCATCTCCCCAGGACCCTGCATTCACTATATCTGGTCTCCCCTGGACCCTGCATTCACTATATCTGGTCTCCCCAGGAGCCTGCATTCACTATATCTGGTCTCCCCAGGACTCTGCATTCACTATATCTGGTCTGCCCAGGAGCCTGCATTCACTATATCTGGTCTGCCCAGGACCCTGCATTCACTATATCTGCTCTCTTCAGGAGCCTGCATTCACTATATCTGCTCTCCCCAGGAGCCTGCATTTTACTATATCTTCTCTCCCCAGGACCCTGCATTCACTATATCTGGTCTTCCCATGACCCTGCATTCACTATATCTCATCTCCCCAGGACCCTGCATTCACTATATCTGGTCTCCCCTGGACCCTGCATTCACTATATCTGGTCTCCCCAGGAGCCTGCATTCACTATATCTGGTCTCCCCAGGACTCTGCATTCACTATATCTGGTCTGCCCAGGACCCTGCATTCACTATATCTGGTCTGCCCAGGACCCTGCATTCACTATATCTGCTCTCTTCAGGAGCCTGCATTCACTATATCTGGTCTCCCCAGGACCCTGCATTCACTATATCTGGTATCCCCAGGACCCTGCATTCACTATATCTGGTCTGCCCAGGAGCCTGCATTCACTATATCTGGTCTGCCCAGGACCCTGCATTCACTATATCTGCTCTCTTCAGGAGCCTGCATTCACTATATCTGGTCTCCCCAGGACCCTGCATTCACTATATCTGGTCTCCCCAGGAGCCTGCATTCACTATATCTGGTCTCCCCATGAGCCTGCATTCACTATATCTGGTCCCCCCAGGAGCCTGCATTCACTATATCTGCTCTCCCCAGGAGCCTGCATTCACTATATCTGCTCTCCCCATGACTCTGCATTCACTATATCTGGTCTCCCCAGGACCCTGCATTTACTATATCTGGTCTCCCCAGGAGCCTGCATTCACTATATCTGCTCTCCCCATGACTCTGCATTCACTATATCTGGTCTCCCCAGGACCCTGCATTTACTATATCTGGTCTCCCCAGGAGCCTGCATTCACTATATCTGGTCTCCCCAGGAGCCTGCATTCACTATATCTGCTCTCCCCAGGAGCCTGCATTTTACTATATCTGCTCTCCCCAGGACCCTGCATTCACTATATCTGGTCTCCCCAGGACCCTGCATTCACTATATCTGCTCTCCCCAGGACTCTGCATTCACCATATCTGGTCTCCCCAGGACTCTGCATTCACTATATCTGGTCTCCCCAGGAGCCTGCATTCATTATATCTGGACTGCCCAGGAGCCTGCATTCACTATATCTGGTTTCCCCAGGACCCTGCATTCACTATATCTGCTCTCCCCAGGACTCTGCATTCACTATATATGGTCTCCCCAGGACCCTGCATTTACTATATCTGGTCTCCCCAGGACCCTGCATTCACTATATCTGGTCTGCCCAGGAGCCTGCATTCACTATATCTGGTCTGCCCAGGAGCCTGCATTCACTATATCTGCTCTCTTCAGGAGCCTGCATTCACTATATCTGTTCTCCCCAGGACCCTGCATTCACTATATCTGGTCTCCCCAGGACCCTGCATTCACTATATCTGATCTCCCCAGGACCCTGCATTCACTATATCTGCTTTCTTCAGGACCCTGCATTCACTATATCTGGACTCCCCAGGACCCTGCATTCACTATATCTGCTCTTCCTAGGACCCTGCATTCACTATATCTGATCTCCCCAGGACCCTGCATTCACTATATCTGATCTCCCCAGGAGCCTGCATTCACTATATCTGATCTCCCCAGGACTCTGCATTCACTATATCTGATCTCCCCAAGACTCTGCATTCACTATATCTGATCTCCCCAGGACTCTGCATTCCCTATATCTGCTCTCCCCAGGACTCTGCATTCACTATATCTGATCTCCCCAAGACTCTGCATTCACTATATCTGGTCTCGCCAGGACTCAGCATTCACTATATCTGTGAATGGCTGTCATTGCAATACCTTCTGTCACATTGTATTTGCGCAGCGGTCTTACAAGCGCCCTTTTTTTGGAAAAAATACACTTTTTTTAATTAAAAAATAAGACATCAGTAAAGTTAGACAATTTTTTTTTATATTGTGAAAGATAATGTTACGCTGAGTAAATTGATACCCAACATGTCACGCTTCAAAATTGCGACCGCTCTTGGAATGGCGACAAACTTTTACCCTTAAAAATCTCCATAGGCGACGTTTAAAAAATTCTACAGGTTGCATGTTTTGAGTTACAGAGAAGATCTAGGACAAGAATTATTGCTCTCGCGGCGATACCTCACATGTGTGGTTTGAACACCATTTTCATATGCGGGCGATACTCACATATGCGTTCGCTTCTGCACGCGAGCTCGTCGGGATGCGGCGCGTTTAAAAATTTTTTTTTTCTCTTATTTATTTTACCTTTTATTTTTTATTTTTACGCTGTTCTTTAAAAAAAAATTGTGTCACTTTTATTCCTATTACAATGAATGTAAACATCCCTTGTAATAGAAAAAAAGCATGACAGGACCTCTTAAATATGAGATCTGGGGGATCAAAAAGGCCTCACATCTCATATTTACACTAAAATGCAATAAAAAAATTAAAAAAAAATTGTCATTTAAAAAAATACAAAAAAAAAATGTCTCTTTAAGAGCTATGGGCGGAAGTGACGTTTTGACGTCACTTCCGCCCTGCAATGATATGGAGACGGGTGGGGGCCATCTTCCCCTCACTTTTTTTCATGTCACACAAGGGACAGCATCTGATCGCCTCCGCCGTTGCCGATGGCTCCGGTAAGTGGCGGAGGGCACTGGAGAGCGACGGGAGTGGAGAGGGGGCCCTCTCCCGCCGCTGATAAAAGTGATCTTGCGGCGAATCCGCCACAGAGACCACTTTCATCTTGAAGCGGACCGCCCGCTGAAGAAGAGGCTAGCTGCTGCCATAACAACGATAGCCCTCTTCAAAATACCGATGAAAAAACTGCGGCGGGCGGTCCGGAAGTGGTTAAGCTGCATTCTACATACATATAGTCAGGGGCGGCTGGTGATTTTTTTTTTTTTTTTGGGTGGGTGGGGTGGCAAACAATTCTCTCTCTGTGAATGGAGAGGAAAGATACATTGTAAAAATATTTTTTTTAGTCTGAGTATAGATCTCCATTTGTCTCCTGTAAGCCAATTTTTAACCCCCCCCCCCCTTTTTTTTTAAGTTGCTGTGAAATAGATAAGAATTGCTGTCTTCTCTCCTCGTAGACATACACGGAGGTTCTGATTCCACGTTTGTCGCCCCTACATGAAATACTAATTAGGTATAAGCGGTGGAATATGTTGGCGCGCTCTCCGGTGAGGAAGCTCCTCTGGAATCTTCGCATGTCGGGCCGAGGTGGGGCGAGGTGATGCAGGCGGGCACACTAAGGCACATTCATACAATAAGCCTCAGAATTTAGAAGTCAGTAAAACGCTGCATGCGGTTATTCTCGTCTGGGAACAGGGCCAAGCTGGTGGTTTCTAAACATGAAATACCAACAACGGGCTGAACTCAGACTTCCAGCAGTGCGGGGCGCGGGGACTCCACATATTTTTGCAGCATTGAAACTTTTAATTGCTACTAAGATTGTTTAAGCTTGAAAACAAGTAATGGGGGGGGGGGGGCTGTACACATCGCTGTACCCCATAGAATGGGCCATCTATACAGAAATAATCAGAGTATGTATCCCTCTCCATCCTGATAAATCACTGAGTGCGCACAAATTCACATAACACAATGAAATAAAAAGGATAAATGCATAAACAAATCCAACCCTATTAATACGACTTAGTGAATATACATCATGTGCCATGCTGCTGTTGCAATAAAAAAACCCAGGCAGGACCTCTGTTGTTCTGGGAGGACGTCATGTGACATCCTTCCACTCTCACCGCGCAGTGATCGTTGGTGCGCTCTGTCCCTGGGACGCGGCGCATCACCAATTCCGGTAAATGACGAGGCTATTTACCCATGGGATCAGCTGTGTCCAATCACAGCTGATCGCATGTAAACAAGGAAATGACGGTTTCCAGCATTCCTCTCCATACGCTGACAGCGTGTGAGGAGAGCAGATAAGCAACATTTCCTCACAGGGGAGATCTGCACAAATATTCAGCTCCATCAGTGCCCAGCAGTAATGCCAAACACTGCTAATCAGTGCCCATCAGTGATGCCTGAGAGTGCTGCCTTTCAGTGCCCATCAGTGCTTGCTCATCAGTGCTGCCCATCAGTGCCTATAATCCATGCCCATCAGTGCTGCCAGACCATGCCACCTATCAGTGCCCATAAGTGCCGTCTATCCATGCCACCTATCAGTGCCCATAAGTGCCACCTGTCAGTGCCCATAAGTGCTACCTATCCCTGCCACCTATCAGTGCCCATAAGTGTGACATAACAGACCCATCATGCCCCGGGCAGTGAAGTCACAATCGGGCGGGGGCCTCCGGATGACGTCACCTGATGGCCACACCCCCATCGTTATCTAAGACCTGCTTGACATTGGCGAGGACAGATCAGTGGGACGCATCATCGGAGGAGGGTCGGCGGTGGCAGAGGATGAAGAACACCAGACAAAGAAGAGGGGAAAGAAGCAGCGGGAGAAGAAGCAGCCCAGAGGAGGAAGATGCGGGAAGATGGAGAAAGACCGAGGGAAGAAGAATATATTTTTAATAAAAGACTTGTTAAAAACTGTCTACTCTATTTTTTCACACTACACTACTTTTTTTTGGTGAATGGGTAGGGGTACAATGTACCCCATACTCATTCACATAGGGGGGGAGGCCGGGATCTGGGGACCGCCTTGTTAAGGGGGGCTTCTAGATTCCGATAAGCCCCCCACCCGCAGACCCTGGCAACCAACGGGCAAGGGTTGTTGGAAAGAGGCCCTTGTCCCCATCAACATGGGGGCAAGGTGCTTTGGGGTGGGGGGCGCAGAGCCCCTCTGCCCCAAAGCACCCACCCCCCCATGTTGAGGGCATGCGGCCTGGTATGGTTCAGGAGGGGGGGGCTTGCTCGTCCCCTCCCTTTCCTGACCTGCCAGGAGGCATCCTTAGATAAGGGTCTGGTAAGGATTTTGGGGGGGACCCCACGCCATTTAAAAAAAAAAAATGTTGGCATGGAGGGTCCCCTCCAAATCCATACTAGATCCAAGGGCCTGGTATGGACCTGGGGGGGTACCCACGCTGTTTTTTTTCTCAAATTTTTTTTTTTACATTCAGTGGGGAAGCTCGCTGACAGCTAATGAATCATTGGTTGTTAAGGAAGCGGCAGTCGGCTTCCCGGCCCCCTCCTTAGCAACCAGCTATATACAGTGTAATATAAAAAATGCAAAACGCAAATCGCGGCAAAATCATGGAGTCCGAAAAACGCGGCAGAGACGCTCAAAAGCAACATGCATAGATGTGACTCGAGCCTTGAAGGAAATAGTTTTTTTGTCGATAACTACCAATCCCATCCAGCAGCATTGGAATTTAGAAAATTACTCTCAGTAGTTGCTACGGACATATTTTTTTTAATTAAAAAACTCTTTGAACATGAGGTCTGATAGGCCGCCCTCAAAATATTATGTAGCACCCTCACTGTTGTTAGTGTAGGTAAATTTAGTTTGGCTCCCCTGTAGGCAGAGGAGCTGGGGTTCATTTTGTTTAGGAGGCTGGGCAGTGCTTCAAAGGCTGTGGCTCTGTTACAGTACCTCCCCCTCTGGAACTTTCTGGATATTTTGAGAACATAGTGGGTAGAGGGACAGAGGCTGCAGCCTGAATATTTATGGAGTTTCCACCAATCCCTGGGGAGGCAAGCCCAGAAGGTGGGGAAACAACCCATAAAATACCCAGAAGAACTGACAGTCTGAGAGAGTCCAGGGTTCAGCCATCTGGAGGTGAGGTGACCCCTGTGCTGGGGGCTCTGCCCTAGGGTTGCCACCTAATCCCTTTAAAACCAAACACATAATAATTACACAGGTTCTATGGCTGATTAAGTTGGTCATTAAACTCATGTGGTGCCTAATCTGCATTAAATTAGCCTCAGAACCTGTGCAATTCACATGTGTTTGGGTTTAAAGGGATGAGGTGGCCTTCTCTGCCCACCTGGGGCAATAGGAGAGAGAGCAAGAAGAGAGAGAGAGAAGGAGAGGAAGCCTCAGGAGTTGACCCAGTGTCAGTCATAGCTAGATTTAGCTGTAGACCCCAAGCAAAGCCAATAAAACCTGTTCAGCAGAAAGGCCAGGACAGCAGCCGCTCTGGATCTTGGGAAGCCTTCAAAAAAGTGTGTACAAGCCAGCCATACACCCAACGAAAAGAAAGGAGAGGGAAGTGCAATTCTGCACATGTCTGGGACCAAGGGGAAGCTTAAGTGCAGAAGAGCAAGTCAGCCAGGAGCACCCCATCATATCTCTACGTTGGGCCTAGACCAGCCAGGTGCCATGTAATACAGCCAGGTGATCTTTAACGTAGTTTTGTTTTGAACTTTGCTGCTTTGCTATTGCTGCACTATCACTCCCATGGTTGCAGCTCAGTTCAGTTCAGTTTGGATTAGAGTAGCCAAAGACATTAGCAGGTCCTCATTTGCTGTTCAGAGTTTACAGTTCTTCAGTTCTGGGTATCCCATGTACCCCGATCCCTATCCAAGTTCATTGTTGTCAAAAGAAATAACCTAGACTGTCTTCTTGAGCCATTTGAAGTTTCTGGAAAAATCCTTTTGCCTGGCTGTGGGTGCTTTGTGGGGGGAGGCCTGAAATCCATTGGCTCCTACGGGGGTAGCACTACATGTACTACAACTAATTATGACCTGAATGACCCTGGGGACTTTCCTTTATTTTATGTCACTAGTATCTGTGGATTAAATGCTGTATCTGTGTTTGCAGTGTCATGAGTTCATCAATAAAGCTGAATATAGTGAAGTAGAATGCAGTGACTACCTGGGCGGTGATAGTTTGAGGTGGTGGCGCTCCCTGTAGCCGGCTTGTTGAACACAGTATGCCGACATCCTCTGAATGCTTGCAGTCGGTGACTCCCCAGCCATTGGACTCACATTCTATCAAAGAGGTCTCAACACCCGAGCAGCGGACGTTATCCAACCAGATGGGACCTACAAAACCCAATAAACACATTGCTTTAGAATTTGCAGCTTGTGTAGCATCATCAGACGTGTCATTATTGAACGCATCTATGGATTTAGAAACAAAGAGATCTCTGAATACTTTCTTATTATACAGATATTGTCCAACTTGATTTTCAGGTCTCGTGAACACCCGAGTCTGCACCCAGGTCTGTCTGGTGATTCCTGTGTGCAACTAATTAAGGGGTCCATCATAGAGAGAGTCATCTGTGGAGTAAAGATATGACCAATCACTATTTGCTCAGCGCTGTACCCTTTGTACTTTAGACACATTCTGGTCTAAGCGATACATATTGGCACCCATTTGTGACACCATTAAGGATATGAGTCTCTTTAGTGCACTGCATCCAAAACCTACTAAAGGCAGAAGCCCTCACATTTTGGAACATAAGCCCCGAGGATCATGTAGAAAAAATCTAAGTAAAATTTAGTTTTCTGCTCCTGCTGTAGTCAGAGGAGCAGTGATTGTTTGGTCTGGTCTGTTCAGGGCTTCAAAGGCTGAGAGTTTGATTGCTCCCCCTGTCTCTAGAAGACGTTTCTGGAACTTAGGGAGGAAGAATTAAAATGACCAGCCTGATTATTGAGCAAAGCCTAGCCAATCCCTAGGGATGTGTTCCCAGATGGGGGCTGGATGGCACTAAATAGTCTGGAGCCCCGAGGAGATTGTCTTTTTCCCCCCTGTGGGAATGGATCTTTGAGCTGAGAGGAGGGGGGCTGCTTGCCCTTGGAGCCCATTCGAATGGATGCTGGACTACTCTACAAGGGGCTGCCCCTTTGGACTGATATTGTGCCAGGATCCTGTGAGTACAGCCTCCTTTTTGTGCTAAAGTTACTTCACGGTCCCCAGCAGTGAACCTGTGGACTGTTCCACTCTATCTATACTTGGTCTCAAAGCTACTTCATAGTCCTCAGCTATGAACCTATTGACTCTTCCACTCTATCTATACCTGTGCTAAAACTACTTCATGGTCCCCATCTGTGAACCTATAGATCGTTCCACTCTAAATATACTGTACATGTTCTCAAAGCTTCTTCATGGTCCCCAGCTGTGAACCTAGAGAAATGTTCCACTCTAAATCTACCTGTTCTCAAAGCTACTTCATGGTCCCCAGCTGTAAACCTATAAACTGTTCCACTCTATCCATGCCTGTGATAAAGCTACTTCATGATCCCCAGCTGTGAACCTATAGACTGTTCCACTCTATCCATGCCTGTGATAAAGCTACTTCATGATCCCCAGCTGTGAACCTATAGACTGTTCCACTCTATCTATACCTGTGATAAAGCTACTTCAGGGTCCCCAGCTGTGAACCTATAGACTGTTCCACTCTATCTATACTTGGTCTCAAAACTACTTCATGGTCCCCATCTGTGAACCTATAGACCGTTCCACTCTAAATATACTGTACCTGTTCTCAAAGCTACTTCATGGTCCCCAGCTGTGAACCTATAGATAGATCCACTCTATCTATACCTGGTCTCAAAGCTACTTCATGGTCCCCATCTGTGAACCTATATACCGTTCCACTCTAAATATACTGTACCTGTTCTCAAAGCTACTTCATGGTCCCCAGCTGTGAACCTAGAGACTGTTCCACTCTAAATCTACCTGTTCTCAAAGCTATTTCATGGCCCTCAGCTGTGAACCTATAGACTTCCACTATCTATACCTGTGCTAAAGCTACTTGATTGTCCCCAGCTGTCTAATACAGCACAACATTCTAATCATACTAAATAAATATTATCGTCACTGCAAAAAATCCTGCAGCTTTAGTTATATTATTTATTGCAGCCAAACCTATTTAATGGGCAATCAAACCAATCAGCAATTGAAAATTTGCCACAAAGTATCCTGCTGCCAACGGCTGGAACCCGTCTACCGTATCTGTCACACCGAGTTCCACTCACAGCTCACATAACAGAAAACATTGGATGAGCGTCAAGTCTTTATAATTAGAGCCGGTCTTTGTTTGCAGCAATGATGAGGATAACCTTTTACCTTTAATTATTCTCCAATAAACACAAATCATGATCAGTTCCAGAAACATTACATACAATGTTGGTTCTTCTACAATTTACAAAGACATAGAGATCTGATTTATATGCAATCTTCATCAACTAATGGAGCTTGTGTGTAGAATACTGGATGATTATGACACGAGTTAGAAGTCAACATCCGCTACATGTGATAGTGGAGAAAATTGTACCTGTGAGCATACAAAGGAGATAGCGCTTCTATATACATTCCGTACCAGGAACCTGCGACTGCCTGTACATTCCTTTTTAAAGTGGAACTAAACTCTCATATGCACCATGAACTCCATAGCTCCCAACTGTCCCTGATTTCAAAGGACTGTCCCTGATTTGGAGCAATGTCCCTCTGTCCCTCATTCCTCCTCTTTTGTCCCTCATTTTGGTCTAATCTATATAGTTGTATGTAAATTGCATATTTTATCTATCAAAAAGTGTTTTCCAGCACTAAACCTTTCATCTGATTTCTAAATTGCGGCATTTGTAAATTCCAGAAGCCAACATAAAGGAATAGTAGTGGTAAAAAAAGCACTTGTGGGTTTAACCAATCTTGTTTTTTTGTACAATTCTCCTTTAAGGGGGCGTGGCAGGGTGTGTGTCCTATGCCTACATAAGTTTGCTGATAGGTGTCCCTCATTCCCATATGAAAAAGTTGGGAGGTATGTGAACTCTGTTTAACCACTTGTCGCCCCACCACAGTATTTTTACCGCCGGAGGGTGGCAGCTTCAGGCCAAGCAACGTACTGATATTCAAAGAAACGTACAGACAATAGAGAGAAAGTGAGGGCTGAATAACTTATGTAGCAGCTAGCACATACAAAGGTGAATATACAACCTCAAAATAATCATATAATAGCAAATATAGTGCAGCTCTTCACAATGATAAATGAATGTCCATGTGGTAAATGAATAAACTTTTCTCGACTCAAAAACCTACTGTGATAGTGCAGTCTGCCAAACCACTCACCAGAGAGCAGACAAAATCCAGCATTCAGTTATAAACACTTAAACCAAAAGTGCTACACAGTGCTCTTTCTCTGTGATGTCCCGCCACTAATCTATACACTCACCAGATGGCAAGTAATGACAAACCTTGAACTGCTGCTATGAAGCTTGATGATATCATATCCAGATCTGTAGAAGACTTACTAGACTTCACTGGGGACTGGCACTGTGCAAAAAAAGCTCACCAGCGGTAACCCAACTGATGCTCACATAGTGCAGTATAGTGCAGTACTTACCAACACGTCCATAGTGGAGAGGGATGCATTTTGAACAATAATGTTACAATGAAACTTTAGACTCAGGGCTGGTGCAAGGATTTTTGACACCCTAGGCGAAACCTCATTTTGCTGCCCCCTGGCTCCACTCCTTTTTCCCTGCCCATGTAAACCCCACCTTTTTAATGAAGCGCCCATCAAATGCAGCCCACCAACACCCATCAAATGCAGCCTCACCAGCGCCCATCAAATGCAGCCTCGCCAGCGCCCATCACATGCAGCCTCACCAGCCCCCATCAAATGCAGCCTCACCAGCACCCATCAAATGCAACTTCACCAGCGCCCATCAATGCAGCCTCACCAGCCCCCATCAAATGCAGCCTCACCAGCGCCCATCAAATGCAGCCTCGCCAGCGCCCATCACATGCAGCCTCACCAGCCCCCATCAAATGCAGTCTCACCAGCGCCCATCAAATGCAACTTCACCAGCGCCCATCAATGCAGCCTCACCAGCCCCCATCAAATGCAGCCTCACCAGCGCCCATCAAATGCAGCCTCACCAGCACCCATCAAATGCAACCTCACCAGCGCCCATCAAATGCAACCTCACCAGCGCCCATCAATGCAGCCTCACCAGCGCCCATCAAATGTAGCCTCACCAGCGCCCATCAAATGCAGCCCAACCAGTGGCAATCAATGAATGTTTGCCTGCTTCCATTCATTCGGGAGTCGGGACACAGACACAGTCCTCCGCCACCAATGCGCCTCTGACACTATGTGTGAACAGAGCGGCGGCTGCCTGATGATGCTGAGACTTAGTTGCTTGCTGCAGAGAGAAGAGAAACTAGCTGCCTAGTTTGCCTAGTGGTAGCACCGGCCCTGCTTAGACTGCTTACTTGCGCAGAAGACAAGAGAGCTCAGTTTGTTTGTCGAGGGTGCTTTTGCTTTCTAGAGTACTCGTAACAGTCCCGGTGATCTGCTTTGCTCATATTTTATCACAAGAATAAATCTATAACAATAGTACAAATCTCTGCATTACCTTCCCCTTGTCCATACTTTGCACTGTGCGCCCAGTTCATGGCCATCTCAAAGCCCAGTTGCCTGCAGACTACATTTGCCACTTCCAGGTTGAAGTCATCATCGCACACAGTGCCCCATTTACCATTATACAGAACCTCCAGGCGACCTTCGTTGGGGACTCGTGATGTTCCAACCAAGCGAAGCTGGATCTGAGGTGCTCCTGCTTGGAGTTGTTGGCAGCAAAAGTCTATTAAACATGATAGCGATCCAATAAATAAACACACAGCATTCTGGAAGATCTTCATGACTTTGTCTCACAGGGATTATTTGGCGGCTTATTTCTGTAATCCTTATTCCTAATAACGAAAAACAAAGAAAATAAATTACGAAGTGGGCAGGAGAAGTGCAATACATAGAGCTACAAAGTGACTATGCATGTTTTCATGGCCACCAACAAACCATGATGATTACAGTGAGCAGGGAAGTAATATACAGAGTTAGGGGCGCAATGCACAATGGCGAATGATAAACTATCAGCAATATTGGGATCCCCACAGTGAATTCCTGAGAACCTGACAACTCTGGTGACCTACAACAAAAATGACAAGGTGCTTCTGAAGGCTCCACCAGGTTATCTCCCAAGGACAGAGCTTGTCCCAGCTCAAAACATCAAGTAGGATGTTTCATCTAAAGATCGCACATCACTGCAAACCCTGTAAGGAGGTGTATGACAGCCTCAGCCCAGGCCTGAAATGGAATGTTGTAAGTGTCCCAGTTGGGTGAACCTCCAAGCCTGGCCTGGTTGTAGTGTTTTACTAGTTCTGCAATACATCGTTTTTGTGCAAACTGGGATTCTGCGTGCTTTCTACCACCACACCACGCTGCACTTATCCAACAAGCAGGTAACCTTAGCAGTGCGGGTGGAGCGACCCACTGGAAGGGACCCAGGGCTCACCATGGGTTAGGGGGTTAGGTTAAATGTTGTGATTAGGCTGAGGGTCGGGTCAAATTGGAAGGTGTTCATGAATAGGTTTAGGTATTATGTTAGGGGATTAATAAATTATGAGCGTAGGGAGGTTTGTTTTAGTGTAGGGGATCATTTTCTTTTCTCCAAAAGTCATAGGGGAGATTCTGACTCTCAACTTCTCTCAGTACCATTCAGTCTACCACCGAAAACCACCAATGCTGATCTCTGGCAGCCAAGAACAATTGTATCAGTATTCAGCTGGTTACTTGCTCCAGCCATTGTTCTTCCCTTTTAAGGGTTCAAGAAATGTTCCCAATTTGAAGTCATGAGATTGGTTGGAAGGTCACTTCCAACAGTTTCTATTCCCGCCACCCCAGTATGCCAATCTTCTTCTGGACTGTAGACAAGGGACGGAGCAGAGGCAGGGCTGGAGTTCAAAGCTTCAGTGTCCCATGTCAATCAAAGGACATGGGAGGCAGAGCTGCAATATCCTCCGTAGCTGGGGTCCCCATGTGTGCAGGTGCAGCTAGCAAGCTTCCACAGGGATGTAGTTCCACAGATGTGAGCAGGCACGCACGATGCCCCATGAGATTGGTGCTGCAAAGGGGGCACCCATCAAGGAGGACAACAGGAAATGGGAAAAACAGACCAACAAAAAGAAACAACATATAGAAGCAAAAATGGAAAAAAAGGTTAGACCCTTTATGCATAACTATTGCTCAGGAACAGAAATAGGGGGGAAAAAGGTGAGGGTTTAATATCACTTTAATTGGGGGATCAGCCCAACCTACTGTGGCCCTCAGAGTTTTGATGTACTATTGTGATCTTCTAACCTAAAGTGGAGCTTTACGTAAAAAGGGATGTTCTGCTTTTTCTCCTCTCTCCCTCCTCTAACACTTTTGGATTTTTTTTCCAGGGAGCGGGTACCTAGTTTTGACAAGTAGTGTTCTGCAATATTCAGAAATAGATATTCACATATAGATGGGCTGAACCTCCATCTTTGTACAACTCTGGAAGTCACTAGCAAAGTCACCAGCTGCAAGCCCCTCAGCCTTTACAAGACCAAGCAAGGAAGACCCCCCCCACCACCACCATTACTAAATTGCACTATTATGTCATATAATAATAAAAAGAGACCCTGGTAGCAATGGTGAAATAGTTCTGATAGATAAGTGTGTAGGCAGGTGCAGTCTACTTTCTCCACTGTAGGTGGCGCTGTCCACAGCGGGACTGCAGTTGGGGGGGGGGGAGTCTATGGTTTCCTGGGTCACTGGGGAAGCGATCTGGTTGGATGTTACTGCCCCATTTGACTCTGGCGACCATCTTGGGTCAGGGAGAGACTTTTTTTAAGGCCCTGGCTCCTGGGTTTGAAACGCTTTTGGCGAGTTAGCAGAGTATGGAGGGACAGGTACCCTGCCTGGTATGGACAGTACTAGGGCTAAGGAAAGGTTCCTGACGAGAAGGGACAGCGGCGGGTCGCATCTCTTCTGGCTACCTTTCCGATTGGGCACAACATTGGTCTCTACCAGTGGCGGCTGGTGCTCCAGCCGGGGGGGGGGGAGCGGCAAACAAGTTTAAAGCCAAAGCTTGTTATTTCATGTTGGAATGAGGGGAGTTTAAAGTATATTTAAATGTGGCACCCTCCTAGTATAGGTAATAGAGGTAAACAGTTAGATTAGTGTAGTTTGTCCCTCAGCCTAATGGTGGGGCTAGAGGCAAATCTATCTTCAGCATGTCTGCTTAACAGAATACTGCAATTCATTAGTTAGGACTTCTCCTGGTGTTCTGGTGCTACTGAGTTTACCTGGGCTCCTCCTGCCTTCTAGAAACTAGTAGAGCTTTCTGGAACATGAGTGGGACCTAGGCAAATAGGCAGCATGAATATATGTATGCAGCCAATTACAGGGGAGGTGCACCTGTGAATGCGGGGATTGATATATATATTTAGGGAACACCTGAGCTCTGGGTCCTTCCCAGATTGGCCCTCAGGTTACCCCCCTGAGGCCACGTGGATTGCACCAGCCAGGGGTGAGGCAGGCTTGCCCCCCCCCCCGGCACCTGCTTCCATGCAGCCTCAGGGGAGTAACCTGAGGGCCTGAAGCTAAAATGGAAGAGTGGCCCTGGTACTTCTGAAGAGCTGACTGAAGGGGAGCTGTGCCTGAAAGGATCAGTTTGCGACTGCTGTGAGTACAGACCAAAGATCTAAGGGCCTGGTTCTTTTGGCTACCCCTTTGTTCTAAGGCGGTCAACCAAGGATTCAATTAAAGAGATCACTAACTGGTGATCTGAAGAGCTTTGTCTACCTGTCACTCATTACAAGAGACTTTGCCCATACTCTTTATTTCTACATTGCTATACAGGAGAAGTCTGCCATCTGCTCCCAGCAAGGGACTTTACCTATTGCTCAATTCTGCATCAGCCAGAGTCCTCAAGTTGTGCCTAGTTTTTGTTCTGAAGTATCCCCTACCCTGTCCAAGTTCCTCTAAAATAAAACTGCAAAACAACACACCTAGACTGGTCTTTGACTTCTTTGCCAGTGAAGAAGTAAGGACAATCTGGGTAGTACTCAAGCGGCTCGTATGGGGGGGGGGGGGGGGTAGAGCTACAGGAAGTCAAAACTTTTTTTTTTGTTTTGGATGGAGTGGAGAGGGATTAGACCCCCTGGCAGATTTTATTGCTGTCTGTGCCCCTGTTAGTGAGATTCACCCTCTCTATTTGTCGTGTATACCATTCTCATTGAAGGTGAAAGTGAAAGAAAATGACAAAAAAATTCTTGGCTGTCCCCAGAAAAATACAAGAGAGGGGGGGGGGGGAATTCATCCAGTGGGGATACTAATGACCTGGGGATTCCCTTAATTTGCAGGGATTTCCGTTTACCTCCTATGGGATGGGAAGTAAAAAAAGGGAAATCTCCGCAATGGGACACAGTTGGCGAACAAAAAATCTGACAGGGGTTATAAACCCTCCCCCTTATTCCCCTATTCCAAAAAGCAAAACTTGATTTGATTGTAGCCGTATTAGTGCAATTGTGACAGAGAAAATTGAGTACTGTCCGTGATACTTTTTTTATTTGCACTAACATACAATTTTTCAGGACAAGCTTTCGGGGTATGTCCCCTTCTTCAAGGTCCAAGCAGTACTCCTTGGACCTTGAAGAAGGGGACATACCCCGAAAGCTTGTCCTGAAAAATTGTATGTTAGAGCAAATAAAAAAAGTATCACGGACAGTACTCAATTTTCTCTGCCAAAAAGAAAAAGAAAGTTTTGCCTATAGTACCAAAAAAAAAAAAAAAAATGACGATCGCCTCCACAGAGTAGTACAATGTTACTATGGTAACACTGTATTGCTCTGGTCACAATATGTTAAAAAAAAAAAATCATACAAAAAAAAAGGTAATAGAAAAGAAAAAAATATTTTAAAAAAAATTGAATTTTTTTGTATTTTTTATTTTTGTTTTTTTGGTTATTTTACATACTGTCACCAGTCCGTGTTCCTGATCACTGGCAAACCAGTTTTAAGTTGACGCTGCAAGTCAGATGCATGCTTTCGCCAATCATCATACAGCAATGCACTGCGATCTCGCAGTGCACTATAGGTCGTTCCGCAGCGTTCAAATTTGCCGCGAACGCCCCATAGTGTTCGCTCTTCGTCGAACGGGCGAACACCCGATGTTCTAGTTGAACTCATGTTTGACCCGAACATCAAGCTCATCCATATTGCAGACTTCTGGGAAAATTGGTGAGCCAAACACACAAGCAGGAAATAAAGTTTCTGGGGAGTGGTCACTACACTCTGTGTACAGAACAACTCCAGGCGGCCATATTGCATTTACAGAAAATTACAGCGCCTGTAGATGGAAAAGGTATTTTTAAGAACATTCAATTACAAGATGACTCGTGTCGCAATTGTATACGCTATATAATTTTTTCTTTATTTTCTATTTTTTTTTCCCCACAAAAGTTGAGTTACCCTTTAATAGAATAGAAAATAAAAGAACAGAATGAAATAGAATAGAAAATAAAGGAATAGAATAAAATAGAAGAGAAAATAAATGAATAGAATAGAATATAGAAAAAAATACAATAGAATAAAATAGAAAGAATATAACCATCGTCTGAATTTAGAATTTCAGATAGAATAAATTTGAATTTGAATACAATAGAAAATAATAGAATAGAACAAAAAAAAAGAATAGACTAGAAAAGAATAGAACAGAAAAAAAGGAACGAATAGAATAAAATAGAAAGAATATAATCTTCTTTCCTGAAATTTGAATTTTGAATAGAATAAATTCAAATTTGAATAGAACAGAAAATAATATAATAGAAAAGAATAGAACTGAAAATAAAAGAATAGAATAGAATAGAATAGAAAAAAAACAATAGAATAGAATATAACCATCTTCTAAAAATCAAATTTTGAATAGAGTAAATTCAAATTCTAATAGAACAGAAAAGAATATAATAGAACAGAAAATAAAACAATAGGATAGAATGGAATAGGAAGAATATAACCATTTTCCAAAAAAAAAATTTTGAATAGAGTAAATTCAAATTCATATAGAATAGAAAATAAAAGAATATAACAGAAAATAAAAGAATAGAATAGAATAGAAAAAACAATAGAATAGAATGGAATAAGAAGAGTATAAGCATCTTCCAAGAATCAAATTTTGAATAGAATAAACTGAAATTTGAATAGAACAGAAAAGAATATAATAGAAAAGAAAAGAATAGAACAGAAAATAAAAGAATAGAATAGAATAGAAAAAAAACAATAGAATAGGAAGAATATAACCATCTTCCAAAAATGTAATTTTGAATAGAGTAAATTCAAATTCGAATAGAAGAGAAAAGAATATAATAGCAAAAGAAAATAATAGAACAGAAAATAAAAGAATAGAATAGAAAAAACAATAGAATAGGAAGAATAGAACCATCTTCCAAAAAAACAAATTTTGAATAGAGTAAATTCAAATTTGAATAGAACAGAAAATAAAAGAATAGAACAGAAAATTAAAGAATAGAATAGAATAGAAAAAACAATAGAATAGAATGGAATAAGAAGAGTATAACCATCTTCCAAGAATCAAATTTTGAATAGAACAGAAAAGAATATAATAGAAAAGAAAAGAATAGGACAGAAAATAAAATAATAGAATAGAATAGAAAAAAACAATAGAATAGGAAGAATATAACCATCTTCCAATAATTGAATTTTGAATAGAGTATATTCAAAGTCGAATAGAACAGAAAAGAATATAACCATCTTCCAAAAATGTCATTTTGAATAGAGTAAATTCAAATTTGAATAGAACAGAAAATAAAGGAATAGAACAGAAAATCAAAGAATAGAATAGAATAGAATAGAATAGAATAGAAAAAACAATAGAATAGAATGGAATAAGAAGAATATAACCATCTTCCAAGAATCAAATTTTGAATAGAATAAACTGAAATTTGAATAGAACAGAAATGAATATAATAGAAAAGAAAAGAATAGAATAGAAAATAAAAGAATAGAATAGAATAGAAAAAAACAATAGAATAGGAAGAATACAACCATCTTCCAAAAATTGAATTTTGAATAGAGTATATTCAAAGTCGAATAGAACAGAAAAGAATATAATAGAAAAGAAAAGAATATAACCATCTTTCAAAAATGTCATTTTGAATAGAGTATATTCAAATTTGAATAGAACAGAAAAGAATATAATAAAAAAGAAAAGAATAGAACAGAAAATAAAAGAATAGAATAGAATGGAATAGGAAGAATATGACCATCTTCTAAAAAACGAATTTTGAATACAGTAAATTCAAATTTGAAGAGAACAGAAAAGAATAGATTAGAAAAGAATAAAAAAAAAAATAGAATAGGAAGAATATAACCATCTTCCAAAAATCGAATTTTGAATAGAATAAATTTGATTTGGAATGCAATTCGAATCAATTTTAATATTCTGTATTCAATTCGACCGAATTCTGAAAATTTGAATCGATTTGAATAAACAAAATTAATTCTGAAAACTAATTAAATGAATAAAACTACTTTAACTAAATAAATATATGTAAATAACGAATAAAAAACTAAATGCATTTTTTCGTTCTGCACATGTCTAGTTCTTAAAACAAAAATTTTCTAACAAAAAAAAATCGATTCATGTACAGTATGGCCAGCCTTACTCTTTGCTACACCATGACGCGATCTTTCTGTAGGAGCAAAGCTCGCGCTTTGTATCGCCGCCATAATACCACTTATACTTTCTTCCTTTTTTTGGTCTCAGGAAATGTATTTCCTCTCGTCGGCTTCATTATAAAAACTCCTGCCCCAAGCACTCTGCCATTGGCATCAGAAATCCTTCACATGGGATACGGCCCATCTGTGGGAATCATGGCGGTCATCACTCCAGGTCTCTGACCTCCCCATAGAAGAGGGGATTTGTCAGGACCGGGGAACAGAAAACTCGATTTGTTCAAATCTTCATTGTCTTAGAAGTGGAAAGATCACTAAATGAAGCGTGGAAAGGATTCGCTCTCCTTCCATCTACAACCCCGAGCAATACAACCCGGGATGAATGTACAAAAATAAATGGCTCCTGGAGATCTGCCCGGGGGGTGTAATTAAGGGGTTAAGGAAGATGGTAATGAGGGCGTTTTCTTCTCAGAAGTATGGCGGTGATGAAGATAAAGTAGTCGTGGTTTTGAATCCACGTAATTAATAAGTGGCCGGCCTGACAGCTTATCACAAGACCACTTCATTGTCATTTATCTGTAAAATAATTCAAAGTAAAACTCCGAGCAACTCAAAAATGACACATACAATACAATCTGTCAATAGCAATAACACCGAACTTGTTTTTTTAACCACTTCAATACCGGGCACTTATACACCTTCCTGCCCGGACCAATTTTGCAGATTTTCAGCGCTGTCACATTTTGAATGACAATTGTGCGGTCGTGCGACGCTGTAGCCAAATGAAATTGCTATCATTTCTCCACAAATAGAGCTTTCTTTTGGTGGTATTTGATCACCTCTGCATTTTTTTTTTGTTTTGTTTTTTTGCACTACAAATAAAGACTGAAAATTTTGAAAACAAAAAAAAGTTTTTCTTTGTTTCTGTTACAAAACTTTGTAAATAAGTAAGTTTGCTCCTTCACTGATGGGCACTGATGAGGTGGCACTTATATGCATCACTGATAGGCACTGATAGGGGGCACTGATGGGCACGTATAGGTGGCACTGATGGGCACTGATGGGCATGTAAAGGCGGCACTGATAGGTGGCACTGATAGGCACTCAAAGGTGGCACTGATGGGCATGTATAGGTGGCATTGGAGGGTACGTATAGGCAGCACTGATGGGTGGCACTGATGGACACTCTTATGCGGCACTGATGGGCATGTATAGGTGGCACTGATGGGCATGTAAAGGTGGCACTGATAGGTGGCACTGATAGGCACTCAAAGGTGGCACTGATGGGCACGTATAGGTGGCATTGGAGGGTACATATAGGCAGCACTAATGGGTGGCACTGATAGGTGGCTCTGATAGATGGCACTGATAGGCACCACTGATCAGAAGCGCTGGAGGGCATCACTGATGGGCATAGAGTGCCATCCCTAATAGGCAATGATTGCCATCCCTGATGGGCTCTAGTGAGCTTACCTGGTGGTCCTGGATGGCATCCTTGCTGGCCATGGGTGGGCATCCTCGGGGGGGACTGCACTGATAATCAATCAGCACAGACCCCCCCTGACAGAAGAGCAGCCAATCGGCTCTCATCTAATCGTGTCTGTCAGCGCAAGTAGATTAAAGGCCGATAGAAGGCTTTTCTTGTTTGTGATTGGACACAGCTGATCACGTGGTAAGGAGCCTCCGTCAGATGCTCTTTACCTAGATCAGAGATGCGGTGTGTCAGACTGACACACCACGCCACCGATCACCACCTCCCCCGCGGGCGCACGATCGCGGCTTATCCTGCTGGACATCATATGACTCCCAGTCAGGATAACTGAACCACTTCCTGGCCATCAATCTGCAATGGGCCGGGCGGGAAGTGGTGTAACATAATTGTTTTTATTGTTCATCCAGCCAGTAGATACGTTATTCTTCCATTTCCTTTACCAGACCAGAACTGGCAATTAGACATGTGCAGAACGGAAAAATAAGTTTAGTTTAGTTTCGGATAGATTCATTATGTTACTAATTTTGTTTCATAGATTTGTTTCGGAATGCGTTTAGTTTATTCATTTAAGAATTCAAAATTTTTAGAATGCTTTGGATTGATCGAAAAATGATCAAGCGATCTGAATATGTATGTACACATATATATATATATATATATATATATATATATATATATATATATATACACAGTATATATGCGTTTTCATAGTATTGTGTTGTCACTGATGGCACATACACAGCGTTGATGACAGTAGTGTGTTGGCTTTACATTTGGGAACTATGTTTGTCATCAGCATCAAATAACAATGTTCATTGTATGACATGAAGTGGAAAGTTTTGACGCCCCCAAATTGTCATCACCATGAAAGCGAAAAAAAAAAATCGTTGTTCTTCTTTTGTTCATCTATGTGTGTGGTCACAGCAAGGGAAAGGTAAGAAAGAAAACAGAGCAAACTGCTGAAGATTTGTATTAGAAAATGAATCTCCGTGTATAAAGACAACCAACAATATCAACAATCTAGACTTCTCTAAGAACGTTGGAAACATCTAAAATACAATGTGACAGATTCACACATAAGAGGATCTAAGAGAAGAGCAGGGAGGCAGCCAATTAGAAGTCTAAAGAACCAGGAGCTCCAGAAAGCTTTTGTGAAGGAAAAGGTCAAAGACGGGGCAGCAGATTGATGAGAAGATGGATGAATGGATGGGTTCTTTCAGCTTTAAGTCAACAATACATTGTTATGAGAAGATCGGCATCCTGAGAGACCATAGGAAACAGTAAAGGAGAGTATACATTTCCAGATTGTCTCAACAAAGTATTAGTCCTAAGGGGACCATCACACAGGCTTTTATTGCAGAGTTTGACCTTGGGCAAAGTGACCTCAACCTTACAATGGACAATAAGCAGAAGAACAGTTACACGGAAAAGAGTGTTTTGGATCCTGCTTCAAAAAAATGTTCATTGTATTAATTGTGTATCTATGGCCAAAACTTTTTTGGGGGTTTTGGATAAAATGTGGAACCAATAAAAACCCTGATCAGACTTTTATGTGCAAATCTTCCCAAATTAGTGGAAACCTCTTATTAGATTGTGGCCACTAGGACAGATATCTCCACTGGAGGGTTTGCCATCATCTTCTGTCCTGGTGAAAATTTTCAAATGTAGAATGACAATGGCAGTGACAATGGTCAGTTATGATTAAGCGCAGGTCTGGGTGAAACACAAAGCCCATGAAAATGCAGCTGCATCTAGATCAAACATATCGTCCCTATACAGCGGAGAGAAGGTATTTTGCCTATGTCACCCCATAAATCCCAAGTAGAGAAGGTATTATTCCTATGTCACCCCATAAATCCTAAGTAGAGAAAGTATTTTGCCTATGAATTAACAAATATAATTTGTAAAATTTGTGTTATATATTTCTGATGTTGCTGTGACTGTTGATTGTCCTATTCTTCTAAAAAATTCTGATTATTTCTAGTGCTCCCTGTGCCCGATATCAATTAAATCTCCTGAAGAAGCCAATTACAAAGGTGAAAAATGTAGAGATGAAATCAGTCAGTACATGTATTAGTACTGTAATATCAATATCTGCCTTTTGTATGTTTATTGCTTGAATACATTTCTACTTTTTATAAATGATATTGTTCTAATTTAGAACCTTTAAAATCCCAGATACATTTTTTCAAATTTCTAAATACCCCTACACAGTGGTGTATTTTGGTTTGGTGCTGCTCTAGGCAAGACTAAAATCAGGCACCCCCTCTATCTAAATTTGTCTCACCCCTTCCTGTTTAAGATTCACCCCTTCATCTGTAAAGCCCCCCACTCTTCACAGCTCCCACCTCTTCACAACTCCCCCGCCTTCATGGTGTCCATGCCTCACTCACCTCTCCTCCTAGGACTTGATGGTCAGCAGACCGTGATATTCTGCCTCTTGCCAGTTCTGCTCCAACACAGCCTGGGCACCCTGAGATCGGCCAACACCACACACACACACCCCAATCTCCTGTCCCAATTGCTGACAGCAGATGGCACAGCCTCTGAGAAGAGTGGAGGGAGGTCAGAGCTCACACTGTTCTCTCATCGCCCTGGAGTGGCTCTGGAAGAGTTGGAAAACTTTTCCCCGACTCGGTGCTGGCAGCGGTCAGGCTCGTCCTTCCATCCCCTGAGTCCGCTGTCCTGTCACATCGCTGAGATCGCCCCCCCCCCCCCCCCCCCCCAGAGCGGCGCTCATAGACTGGCTTTTGGGGCTGGGAGCCATGTGTTTCAGGAGAGCCCCAACAGCCCACACACAGCAGCTCTTCTGCCTGAGAGGCGGTGCCGCCCCCCCTACAAAAAATGCCACCAGCAAACACCTTGCTTTCCTTGCATTAGCTACGCCCCTGTCCCTATATATAGGATGAAAAGGGATATTGTAAGTAACTTTGATTCATTGCCTAATATAATAGGGTCTCCCAAAGAAGCCATTTATTTGCGAAACACGTAGAGGTGGATACCGGCGCTCCATCTCTTTCTGTAGTCTGGCCCAGTACATTTGTGATAGTCCGAATTTTGTGCACACATATACAGTATCTCACAAAAGTGAGTACACCCCTCACATTTTTGTAAATCTTTTCTTCTATCTTTTCATGTGACAACACTGAAGAAATGACACTTGTCTACAATGTAAAGTAGTGAGTGTACAGCTTGTATAACAGTGTAAATTTTCTGTCCCCTCAAAATAACTCAACACACAGCCATTAATGTCTAAACCGCTGGTAACAAAAGTGAGTTGTCACATGAAAAGATAGAAAAAAATATTTACAAAAATGTGAGGGGTGTACTCACTTTTGTGAGATACTGTATCTGGTTATGTATGGGCTATGATCTGGCAGGATTAGCGACCCCTTTTTCTTAGGGAATCTAGTATATGTAATCAGAAATTGTATTGAAATATTTTAGCAGCATTATGTTGTTAATTATTTCTTGAAATTTTATTTTGCTCACTTCATTTCTGGGGTTACGTGTGGCAACAAATAAAGTCCTTTGTTTTTCATTCTTTTTTTTTCCTAAACGTATATATGGGTGTGGTGCCACGTCAGCAATTTGTGCTTCATTTGTCTTATAGGTTGGTGTGAAACGCGTCAACCCCGTTCCCTGCTTGTAGAGCTGTGATGTTCGTCCCTTAAAAGATTATCAATAAACTGTTTGTAAATTTCCACTTTTCCGAGTGCTATCATCACTTTTCTCTTACATGAGAATGGTCACCAGCAATAAAAACCAATAGGTGCTAATACTTCCCTACCTTATCCAAATCATAAAACAGTCTTGGATTGAAATATATTTTAGGTACGGTCACATTATGGATACAAAACTCTACAAACAATTGGATACATTTTCACAAATACCCACCTGCTCAGTGTTTTTCAGTTATTCCTGTATTAAAACAGCTTAAAGTGTTTCTTGGTGTCAAAAACAGTTACATTCACAGGAACGAGTAAGAATGACCGCCGGAGAATCCCCAACTGCTCCGGTTTTATGAGGAAAAGGCAGAATTAGAGGTCTTCAATGCATTGCATAGACACATGCCCTGCAATCAAGATAATAAGACATTTACTCACATAGAAAAGGCATCTACACAAGGAAAAACACAGACACACAGCACATATCAAGGCTAAACAACTGTACTTATGCTTTATATACCAGCAACAGAAACTCCTTACAGAATATAAATCACTTCCTAACAGTGGCGGGTGGTGCTAAATATTTTTTGGGGGGGGGGGATGGCAAACCAAACGCTCAGGGAGACGGGCGGGAAGGCGGCCAGACCCCATGGGAGATGGACGGACAGATGCTTCCTTACCTTAGGAAGCAGATGACAAGGTTACAGGGTAGGGTTGCTGCTCCTTGCCCTGGGGCCGAACTGGAAGTAGGTCCTGAGACCCCATTGGCCGATTGGAGTCCTAAGACTACCTGGACAATCTGTTAGACAAAAGATCGACCAAATCCAATTCTGTGTGAAGAAATAGCTGGCTGTTAAGCAGCGGGCCGGGTAAGCCGGCCACCCGCGTCCTTAACAACCGGGCTTCCCTACTGACAAATGAATAATGATAAAGAATGCCAACAATAGAAACATGTTTAAAAAAATTGGTGAGGAAAAAATGTAGCGCTTAACAAAACAAGTGTACAAATGATATGTGCATCACTACAAAAATAATATCTACAAAGTCCAACATGTATAATATAGAAGTGAGTCTCTAACCCCAGATCCTAGCCAGGAAATGGGAAAAACCAAACATATAAAAAGTCCTCCAACAATAAAGGGAGAATCTTCTTGGACGTGCAGGAAATAATGTGAAACACCAACACTGATGAATCCAGGATAACAAAACAAATGGGTACTCTTACCAGAGCAGATGGACCCGGATGTCAGCGACACTGAATCGTAAAAGCTTGGGAATGGAATCTGTGGCACTCTCAGATGGAAGTGGAGGTCCAGGGTCTTCTGAAGTTGGCTCCAAAGGATCTCAGTGAACCCGACCGGACCAGGGAACGAACATCTTGTAGGAACCTCAGCAACAACTCTCATCAAAAACAACGATGTGTAAAAAGAAGAGAGGGAGGGGCTGATATGGTGGATCCCTATTACAGAGATCATGTTTAAAAAAAATGGCGTAAGGCCCCCCCAGTCCATACCAGGCCCTTAGGGTCTGGTATGGATTTTAAGTGGAACCCCACACCAAAATTTAAAAAAAAAACGGCGTGGGGTCCCCACCAAAATCCATACCAGGCCCTTATCAGAGCATGCAGCCTGGCAGGTCAGGAAAGGGGGAGGGGGACTGAGCACCCCCTCAACCATACCAGGCCACATGCCCTCAACATGGGTTCCCAAAGCACCTTGTCCCCATGAGCACCATGATGGAGACAAGGGCCTCTTCCCGATAACCCTGGACTGTGGTTGTCGGGGTCTGTGGGTCGGGGGCTAATCGGAATCTGGAAGCCCCCTTTAAGAAGGTGGCCCCCAGATGCCGACCCCCCCCCCCATGTTAATGGGTACCCATACCCATTCACCAAAAAAAGTGTCAAAATGTAAGAAACACAGGAAACTGTTTTTGACAAATCCTTTATTAAAAGTGGTCTAGTGTCACTGGAGGAACGTGTCCCTTGGAAGTTGGGAGGAGTTAACCAGCTTTCCCTGGACATTTACTGAGTACAGACTGCTGGGAGATCTTGGGGACCTTTGGGCTGCTGCCACCCCTCTTGTGCTAGAGGGTCGGCTGTGTGTTGGCTGAAAGGAACACTAGCTCGTGTTCTGAAGAGTTTTCCCAACTGTTGCTGCCTATACTGCTAGTGCTTAGAACTACTACTTTTGGACTGCCAAGCAGTCTACCATAACTGGCTTGTACCTGAAGAGCCTTTCCCTGCTACCACTACTACTGAGGGACTTTGCTCACTCCCGAAACTACTTTGTGCTACTCTCAAGGAGAAGTCTGCTATCAGCAAGGACTTCACCAGAGCTTAACCGAGAGATCAGTTAGATGTCCTCAATTGTAAATAGCTCTTTCTTGGATTATCCCACTAAATCCCCTTCCCTATCCAAGTTCCCCAAACAAATAAAACAACAAAAACAAAACCCCTAGACTGGTCATTGAAGACAGCGAGTGGAAGTGTGTGGGCACATGGCTGTGTGAATCTATCTTGAGCCTGGCTTATGGGTAGAAAGGGTGAAGACCTGGGTAAAATACCAGCAGCTCCTACGGGGGTATCACTACAGTAACGACATATCAATTTATCCAAATTAATTCGGATCCATTCCGTTTTTTATTTTGCATTAACATTTTTCATTTTTATATAAAATGCGCTACATATGAAATGGAAATATATTGCAATAAATGCAGTAAGGTATAAAAGTAAAATAAGATGAGGATTCCTACTTATTGTGTTTGGGTTGGATGGAGGCGGATCCATAAGAATCTCTGAATCATAACATCCAAAATAAATTTTGTTCCATTCGTTATGTTATGATTCGGAGATTCTGATGGATCCACCTCCATCCGACCCAAACAGAGTACACAAGTAATCTCCAGAAATAACGAATGAACACGTTAAAATGAATACAGCCAATCTTCCAAAATAATTTCTGAACAGTGGCGGCTGGTGGGTTCTTCTTTTGGGGGAGCGGCAAACAAGTCCGGCACGGCACTGACAGCACCCCCCTGCAGGCGGCCCGGCACTTACCCGCTTGTGTGGCGGGGCTGTGGTGTCCTCTCCTGGAGTGTGGGCAGCGGCGGCCGTGTGTCTCCTCTTCCGCCAAAGCGATAGGCTTCCAATAGGATCGCCTGACGCTTTGGCCAATCAGGAAACAGGTTTCACGACCTGCCTCCTGATTGGTGGGGAGGAACTTTCGTGCGAAAATAGCGAAAATTCATTCGCCATCGTGGGACCGGAACGCAATGCTCTGCGCTCCGAGGTCACCCTTTTTTGAAGCCTATTAGAGCCTCTGGCTCTATTTAGGTGCTTAAACCCCCACCCCCCCCTGCATTGGAATCCATGGTCCGGCACTCTGATATGCAGATCAGGGGGCCGGACACATGGATAGGGGAGGCGGTGCCCGTGCGCCCTCTATGGACGGGCCGCCACTGTTTCTGAAATAGGAACCGATTAGGAACAACGAATATACAAAAGAGTTCAGAAAACGAATCATTCTAACATAACAAATATGACGAAACTACCGTATTTATCGGCGTATAACACGCACTTTTTTCCCCTTAAAATCAGGGGAAAGTCACAGGTGCGTGTTATACGCCGATCCCCTGCGATCCCGAGCTGTCAAAACTTAAAAATCGCCGACCGCGACTTGAAAATGGCGCCGCCGGCGCCGAAATACACAGAGCCGGTCCTCGGCTCTTTCCGGCGGCTCTCGTTTACTTTCGGCTCCACTCGTAGTCCCAAGCGGAGCTATCCGCTGTGTACTGTACTGTACTGTGTATTTCGGCGCCGGCGGCGCCATTTTCAAATCGCGGTCGGCGATTTTGAAGCCCAGGAAGCAGGGACAGGGGATTGAAGGCTGCACTGGGGCAAGGCTGCACTGGGGAAGGCTGCACTGACAAGGCTGCACTGGGGAAGGCTGCACTGACAAGGCTGCACTGACAAGGCTGCACTGGGGAAGTCTGCACTGACAAGGCTGCACTGGGGAAGGCTGCACTGACAAGGCTGCACTGGGGAAGTCTGCACTGACAAGGCTGCACTGGGGAAGGCTGCACTGACAAGGCTGCACTGGGGAAGGCTGCACTGACAAGGCTGCACTGGGGAAGGCTGCACTGACATGGCTGCACTGGGGCAAGGCTGCACTGAGAAGGCTGCAATGATGGGCATTTAAATGTAAGTTTTTTTCCCTTCAACTTCCCTCCTAAAAGTTTTTTTTTCCTTAAAATTCCCTCCTAAATTGGGGTGCGTGTTATACGCCGATAAATACAGTAAATGATTAATCTAACAAATGAATCCGAAACTAAATGAAACAATTTTTTTCCGCTGTGCAACATCTCTACTCCTTCTGGTTTCACTTTGTACTCAGGGTTCAGATCTGCTCCACTTGCTATTGAAAGAAGCACTATGAAAGGTTGTCCATTGTCCCCTCGTTTATTTACCTTAGCCATTAAACCCTCAGCACACTTGATCAGGAACAATCGGAGGTATCCCAAGGCATAGATATAACTGAGCCTTCTAGACCTATAATGTAGTCGTTCTCCATCACTACTATACCTATCTTCTTAAAACTCTTCAAGACTTTCAGAAACAGAAAAAAAAAAACAGCAGCAAACCCAAAACTCTGAACATCTCCCTACCGGAACCTACTGTATCTCACTCCAAACAATCGTTTGGCTTTCACTGGGAATCTTTCAAAATTTCACCTCCTAGAGGTCATTTCTCATGGCCTCCAACAAATCTCTCTTTACCAGTAGAATGAAATGTAAATTCTGGTGAGCAACTGATATAAGTACACTAGCTTGGCAAGCAGCACCCTACACACTCCCACATCAACGTGCAAATTACATTTAAACCGTTTTTTTTGTGCCGCGCTATAAAATTAATAATGATAACCACACTTAAATATTAAATCATAATGTTATTGGGGACTTAGTGGGAAATTAACTCAGGATGACTATAAATACACTCACCAGCCACTCACTTTATTAGGTACACTGGGTTGCTAGTAGTGGGTTGGACCCCCTTTTCCCTTCATTCTTGGTGGCATAGATACAACAAGGTGTTGGAAACGTTTCTCAGAGATTTTCCTCCATAGTGACATGATAACATCACACAGTTGCTGCAGATTTGTTGGCTGCACATCCATGATGCCGAATCTCCCGTTTCCACCACATCCCAAAGGTCCTCTATTGGATGAGATGTGATGAGTGTGGAGGCCATTGGAGTACAGGGACCTCATTGTCCAGTGGTGAGGTGATTGGAGCTTTGTGACATGGTGTGATAATGTTGGAAGGAGCCATCAGAAGATGGGGACACCATCATGCCAATCTTCCACCACATCCCAAAGGTCTCTATTGGATGAGATCTGGTGAGTGTGGAGGCCATTGGAGTACAAAGACCTCATTGTCCAGTGGTGAGATGATTGGAGCTTTGTGACATGGTGCATTATACTGCTGGAAGGAGCCATCAGAAGATGGGGACACTGTAGTCCTAAAGGGATGGACATGGTCAGCAACAATACTCAGGTAGGTCGTGGTGTTTATACGATGCTCAAATGGTACTAAGGGGTCCAAAATGTGCCAAGAAAATATCCCCCCCCCCACCATTACACCCCCACCACCAGCCTGAACCGGTGATACAAGGCAGGATGGACCCATGCACCAAATTCTGACCCCACCATCTGAATGTCGCAGCTGAAATCCAGACTCATCAGACCAGGCAACGTTTTTCCAATCTTCTATTGTCCAATTTTGGTGATCGTGTGCCAATTGTAGCCTCAGTTTCCTGTTCTTAGCTCACAGGAGTGGCACCCGGTGTGGTCTCCTGCTGCTGTATCCCATCTGCTTTAAGGTAGGATGTGTTGAGCGCTCAGAGATGGTGTTCTGCATACCTTGGGTGTAACGAGAGGTTATTTGAGTTACTGTTGCCTTTCTATCATCTGGAACCAGTCTGCCCATTCTCCTCTTACCTCTGACCTCCAATAAGGCATTTTCCTCCGCACACCTGCCGCTCACTGGATATTTTCTCTTTTTCCCACCATTCTCTGTAAACCCGAGAGATGGATGTGCGTGAAAATCCCAGTAGATCAGCAGTTTTTGAAATACTCAGACTGGCCCGCCTGGCACCAACAACCATGCCACGTTCAAAGTCACTTAAATCCCCTTTCTTCCCCAATTCTGATGCTCGGTTTGAACTTCATCAAATCGTCTTCACCACGTCTAGATGCCTAAATGCCTTGAGCTGCTGCCATGTGACTGGCTGATTAGCAATTTGTGTTGCCGACAATGCCGAGCAATTGAACAGGTGTAGCTGATAAAGTGGCCGGTGAGTGTACATAGAACTGACTACTTCTGGCGGTGACCCATGACGGCCAATCAGCTGTCTTCTTTGACCTCATGTGACCACTGTGAAATGATCATTTCTACAGGGAAGCCCTTGTTAAATAAATCTGTATTCATATACGCCCAAAGTCATCAAATGTCAGATTTAATAAACAACCTTTCTTATTTTTCCTATGACCTTCGGAAAACTGGACGACTCGCCAACATTCACCGGTGGAAAACATCCCCAGAAAAAGCTGCAATTAGGAAAATGGAAACTCCTCCGCTATTTACTCTACGTCTCAACAAGCTTTAGGAATCCTCAATGGAATGTTTACTCATCATTACCCATGATGAGCTTTCTAGGAAAAGAATGAGTGAAATGAGAGGACGCGCCATTGTTGGGGGGGGGGGGTGCAACGATTTAATTCTCACCATTTCTGAGACTAGGCGATCACGACTCCGGGGGAAGATCCGGTGATTGGCTGGTTGGGGTAAATTAAATCTAGCTTAATATTGGGAGGGAAAATTAATGTCCTACACTAAGCAGTCTTTGGCCAAAAATGGACAAAATGTTGCCAATGGTTATCATTTTTTAATTCTTTTTTCAATTTAAAGGATTTGCAGCAGATAACAAAGGAATGCTTGACTTTAGTGGCAGCCTGTGCATTGTGGGCACACGGGCCCCACCCCCCTATCTCTGCTACCGCCCCTCTATCCATGCGCCCGGCCCCTTTCAGGACGCCGGACGCATGGACTCCTATGGCGGGGGGGGAGGGGGTGTATTTTTTTTTAAGCACCTGATTAGAGCCAGAGGCTCTAATAGACTTCAAAAAAGGGTGGGCTCGGGGCGGAGAGAGTGCACCCTGATCCCACCCAATTGTGTGACCATAGCGAATGAATATTTGCTATTTTCACACCGCACTGCCTCCCCACCAATCTGGAGGCAGGTCAGTCCTCAGGAGACCTGTTTCCTGATTGGGCAAAGCGTCAGGCGTCCCTATTGGATGCTCAGCGCTTTGGCGGAAGCAGGACAGAGCGGAGGAAGCTCACTTGAAAAGAGACGCCAGAGAAGAGGACACCTTACCAAGGTAAGCGCCGGTCCTCCTGCACGGGGTGTCCCATGATCCTTCCGCGAGGGGGGGGTGTGTGAGTGGGCCAGGGGGTCCCACCATCCATCTGAGATGGTGTGTGAGCGGGGTGTCCCAGGAGGGACACTGGCAGCATTTGATGGGCACACTGGCAGCATATGATGGGCACACTAGCAGCATATGATGGCACAGTGGCAGCGTTTGATGGCACAGTGGCAGCGTTTGATGGCACAGTGGCAGCGTTTGATGGCACAGTGGCAGCGTTTGGGCACAGTGGCAACGTTTAATGGGCACAGTGGCTGCAATTGATGGCACATTGGCTACATGTGAAGGGGACAGTGCCAGTATTCGATGGCACAGTGGCAGCGGCTGCGTTTGATGGGCAAAGTGGCAGCATTTGATGGGCCCAGTGGCTGCAATTGATGGCACGTTGGCTACATTTGAAGGGGACAGTGCCAGCATTTGATGGCACAGTGGCTGCGTTTGATGGGCACAGTGGCTGCGTTTGATGGGCACAGTGGCTGCGTTTGATGGCACAGTGGTTGCGTTTGATAGGCACAGTGGCTGCGTTTGATGGCACAGTGGCTGCGTTTGATGGGCACAGAGGCAGCGTTTGATGGGCACAGTGGCAGCGTTTGATGGCACAGTGGCTGCGTTTGATGGGCACAGTGGCTGCGTTTGATGGGCACAGTGGCTGCGTTTGATGGGCACAGTGGCTGTGTTTGATGGGCACAGTGGCTGCGTTTGATGGGCACAGTGGCTGTGTTTGATGGGCACAGTGGCTGCGTTTGATGGGCACAGTGGAAGCATTTGATGGGCATAGTGGCTGCGTTTGATGGGCACAGTGGCAGCATTTGATGGTACAGTGGCTGCGTTTGATGGGCACAGTGGCTGTGTTTGATGGGCACAGTGGCAGTATTTGATGGCACAGTGGCAGCGTTTGATGGCACAGTGGCAGCGTTTGATGGGCACAGTGGCTGCGTTTGATGGACACAGTGGTTGCGTTTGATGGGCACAGTGGTTGCGTTTGATGGGCACAGTGGCAGCGTTTGATGGGCACAGTGGTTGCGTTTGATGGGCACAGTGGCAGCGTTTGATGGGCACAGTGGTTGCGTTTGATGGGCACAGTGGTTGCGTTTGATGGGCACAGTGGTTGCGTTTGATGGGCACAGTGGTTGCGTTTGATGGGCACAGTGGCTGTGTTTGATGGCACAGTGGCAGCGTTTGATGGGCACAGTGGTTGCGTTTGATGGGCACAGTGGTTGCGTTTGATGGGCACAGTGGCAGCGTTTGATGGGCACAGTGGCAGCGTTTGATGGGCACAGTGGTTGCGTTTGATGGGCACAGTGGCAGCGTTTGATGGGCACAGTGGTTGCGTTTGATGGGCACAGTGGTTGCGTTTGATGGGCACAGTGGTTGCGTTTGATGGGCACAGTGGCTGCGTTTGATGGGCACAGCAGCAGCATTTGATAGCACAGATGGCTGCAATTGATGATTTTTTTTCAAAAATTTTTGCACTCTGACAAAAATTTTGAGCACCAGCCGCCACTGCGTGACTCTATACATGCATCCAACAATTGTTCCAAAACAGTTGCAAATGTAATTTCCCAAAAAAATCCACAGAGGGGTACAGCATTAAATTATAGCCAAACGTGGTGAAGGGATTTGGTAAAAGTGAACAGTAAGGCCTCGGTGAATGTGAGATCGGCCACTAAGTTGGAACCTATGCTTAGAAAACCTCAGAGCACAGCATATGAGAATGTATAAAAGTCAGATAGGACTATGTGTGCCCGGTTCTGGGCACATCCAGCCTGGCATTGGTTACTTCCACTCTAATCAAAGCCTTCCAGTGCAGAAATTTAAGACTGGCTGTTACGGTCATCCAGCGGCTTCAATACTTTCTGAGTCATGGATCTAGAACGCAGGTGTCAGACACAAGGCCCGCGGCCCGAATCCGGCCCTCCAGGTCATTTCATGTGGCCCTCGCACCTCTCCTGCAGCTGCAGGAGAGCTCCAGCCCTCCTCTGGTCCTCCTCCAGACCCCTACTTTCTGCTTTCAAGCAATGCATCCAGCTTCTTCCCAGCAGCAGCATAAGGAAGGAGGGTGCACTGTGATGTTAGGGAGAGTGGGGGACTCAACTTCTGATGGTGGGGTGGCTCTTGACTTCTAATGTAAGGGAAGGGGATGCGCTGGACATCTAATCTTACAGATACAACAGGACCTTTTGAGGACAATCATAATGCTGATGCGGCCCACAATGAAATTGAATTTGACACCCCTGATCTAGTACATGTACAGTAAAACCTCGGATTGCGAGTAACGTGGTTTACAAGCGTTTTGAAATACGAGCTGTTTTTTTTTTTTTTTAATCCTGACTCCATTTGCGAGCGTTGTCTCGCAAGACGAGCAGCATTCAAGCCTCTGGGGTGTGCAGTACCAAATGTGGCCAGAGGTGGGGGGGGGGCGGAGACACTTGGAGACCACTCGGAGATGCTTGGAGACCACTCGGCGACACTCAGAGACACTCGAAGATGCTCAGAGACACTTGGTTTCCGAGTGTCTCCGA
Organism: Aquarana catesbeiana; assembly: GCF_042186555.1. NCBI lineage: Eukaryota > Metazoa > Chordata > Amphibia > Anura > Ranidae > Aquarana > Aquarana catesbeiana. The sequence goes on from NC_133331.1 coordinate 15,573,830, forward strand.
GCATCTGCGAGTGTCTCTGAGTGTTTACGAGTGGTCTCCGAGCATCTCTAAGTGTCCCCCCCCACACACACACACATCTGGCCACATGCGTTTTGCATACACTAGCAGTGACACTGGAACAAATTATCTGAGTTTCCATTGATTCCTATGGGGAAACTCGTTTGATATACGAGTGCTTCGGATTACAAGCATTCTCCTGGAACGAATTATGCTCGTAATCCAAGGTACTACTGTATAGAGATCAGGAAAGTCAGGATCCCTTATCTATATAATTGTTGTAGGTCAGTGACCCAAAGTATCGAAGCCAGAGGCTCTGTATGACAGCATTTACAAAGGAGGGGGGTCAGCAAAGTGAGCCCCCCTGTGCTCCTCTAGTAATGGTCACACAAGCAATTAGTGAAGCCTTGTCCCAATGTTTGGAGTATCATATCCATGCCTGCAGCATTTCCCAGGGATTAGCATTGTAGGACTCAGTGGCTCAGGTTCACCGGCTCGTGGCACTCAGGGCACCATCCCCGGCATAAGACGTTTCCAGTACATGAGCACCGGCAGCCGTGTATATCTGGCACTTGTATACACTGCGGGTGATTTCCTAAATGCTAAGAGAGAGAAACAAATCAATCGTCCTCTATGGAGTCGGCTCACATCTCCACTCCAAAACACCCGAAGCTCAAGAAAGTTTTGGAGCGACTTTTTTGTATCTCGATTTGGGCAGATCGGTGCGTTTAAAGCAACTGAAAACAGAAATGCCTAGCAACAAATGATGTCACGATGATAGTTTTTTCTATTGGCTGATACAAAAATGGCAAAGCTCCAAGATGCTTGGGAAACGTTGTACAAAAAAAAAAAAAAAAAAAAGCATACAAACGCACAACAAAACACCCAAAAAATGTGCAAAAACATGAGGATCGGGTGTAAATGAAGCCATAAGCCGAACTCCAGACAAAATAAGCAGTGACAGCAGCAGTGTTTTCCTTTTAGGATAAAGGTTTCACATACAGTCCATAGCTCCAAACTGTCCCTGATTTTGAGGGGCTGTCCCTGATTTCTAGGGACTGTCCCGGATTTCGAGGGACTGTCCCTGATTTCGAGGGACTGTCCCTGATTTCTAGGGACTGTCCCTGATTTCGAGGGACTGTCCCGGATTTTGAGGGACTGTCCCTGATTTCTAGGGACTGTCCCGGATTTCGAGGGACTGTCCCTGATTTCGAGGGACTGTCCCTGATTTCTAGGGACTGTCCCTGATTTCGAGGGACTGTCCCGGATTTTGAGGGACTGTCCCGGATTTCGAGGGACTGTCCCGGATTTTGAGGGACTGTCCCAGATTTCTAGGGACTGTCCCGGATTTCGAGGGACTGTCCCTGATTTCTAGGGACTGTCCCTGATTTCTAGGGGCTGTCCCGGATTTCGAGGGACTGTCCCGGATTTCGAGGGACTGTCTCTGATTTGGAACAATGTCCCTCTGTCCCTCTTTCATTTGTCCATCATTTTGGTCTGATCTATATAGTTGTATATAAAATGAACTTTTTATCTTTCAAAAAGTGTTTCCCAGTGCTATTGCAATTTCTAAATTGCTGCATTTGTAAATTTCTAAAGGTATAAAGGAATAGTAGTGCTAAAAAAATCACTTGTGGGTTTAGGTAATCTTTTTTTTTTTTGATAATTCTTTAACCACTTGCCTACCGAGCACTTTTATCCCCTTTCTGCCCAGGCCAATTTCTCAACTTTCAGCGCTGTTGCACTTTGAATGACAATTGTGCGGTCATGCAACACTGTACCCAAATCACATTTTTAAATTTAAAAAATAAAAATTCCAGTATATATCCCATAGTTTGTAGACGCTTTAACTTTTGTGCAAACCAATCAATATACGCTTATTGCGATTTTTTTGCTTACCAAAAATATGTCATAATTTTGGGCTAAATTTATGAAGAAATTTGATTTTTTTAAATTTTTATTGGATGTTTTATAGAAGAAAGCAAAAATGTTTTAATTTTTTTTTGCTAAATTGTCGCTCTTTTTTTGTTTATAGCACAAAAAATAAAAGCCGCAGAGGTGATCAAATACCACCAAAAGAAAGCTCTATTTGTGGGGAAAAAAGAACATCAATTTTATTTGGGTACAGCGTCGCACGACCGCGCAATTGTCAGTTAAAGTAACGCAGTGCTGTATCGCAAAAAATGGCCCGGTCATGAAGGGTGGGGGTAAATCTTCCGGAGAGCAAGTGGTTAAAAGAAGTTGAAAAATAACTTAATGGCCAGATCACCAGGTGAAAATAAAGAAAAAAAGAACCCTTAAAAAATAAAACGAATGCAGCCACCACATCTAATGATTGGTAAGCTGCGATATATATTACATTTTTGTTTTTGGGTTCAACCTCTTCCCGGCTATAGCGCGGACCTACTTTGCCGGGAGGGCGTCCATAGACGTCCTCCTGTGCACGGCGCGCTCTGTGATCAGCGGGTCTATGAGACTCGGCTGATCACAGATCGGAATAAGGGGTCGACGACAGCTGATCATGTGATGTAAACAGAGCCAGTTATCGGCTATTTTTTCTCCTCACGCTGATAGCGACACCGGCGCCTGTGAGAGGGACATCAGTCCCGATCGTGGAGAGCCTCTGCAGAGGCTTCTGTGCCCACCTACCAGTGCCCACAGTACCACCCATCAGTGCCCACAGTGCCACCTATCAGTGCCCACAGTGCCACCTACCAGTGCACAACCAGTGCACGACAGTGCCGCCTACCAGTGCCCACCAGTGCCACCTACCAGTGCCCACAGTACCACCCATCAGTGCCCACAGTGCCACCTATCAGTGCCCACAGTGCCACCTACCAGTGCACAACCAGTGCACGACAGTGCTGCCTACCAGTGCCCACCAGTGCCACCTACCAGTGCCCACAGTACCACCCATCAGTGCCCACAGTGCCACCTATCAGTGCCCACAGTGCCACCTACCAGTGCACAACCAGTGCACGACAGTGCCGCCTACCAGTGCCCACCAGTGCCACCTACCAGTGCCCACAGTACCACCCATCAGTGCCCACAGTGCCACCTATCAGTGCCCATAGTGCCACCTACCAGTGCACAACCAGTGCACGACAGTGCCGCCTACCAGTGCCCACCAGTGCCACCTACCAGTGCCCACAGTACCACCCATCAGTGCCCACAGTGCCACCTATCAGTGCCCACAGTGCCACCTACCAGTGCACAACCAGTGCACGACAGTGCCGCCTACCAGTGCCCACCAGTGCCACCTACCAGTGCCCACAGTACCACCCATCAGTGCCCACAGTGCCACCTATCAGTGCCCATAGTGCCACCTACCAGTGCACAACCAGTGCACGACAGTGCCGCCTACCAGTGCCCACCAGTGCCACCTACCAGTGCCCACAGTACCACCCATCAGTGCCCACAGTGCCACCTATCAGTGCCCACAGTGCCACCTACCAGTGCACAACCAGTGCACGACAGTGCCGCCTACCAGTGCCCACCAGTGCCACCTACCAGTGCCCACAGTACCACCCATCAGTGCCCACAGTGCCACCTATCAGTGCCCACAGTGCCACCTACCAGTGCACAACCAGTGCACGACAGTGCCGCCTACCAGTGCCCACCAGCGCCACCTACCAGTGCCCACAGTACCTCCCATCAGTGCCCACAGTGCCACCTATAAATGTCACCAATCAGTGCCTCATCACCAGTTCTGCCTATCAATACCACCTACCAGTGCCCAGTGCCACCTACCAGCGCCACCTACCAGTGCCCACTCTACCACCCATCAGTGCCCACAGTGTCGCCTATCAGTGCCCACAGTGCCACCTATAAATTACACCAATCAGTGCCTCATCACCAGTACCGCCTATCAATACCACCTACCAGTGCCCATCAGTGACATCTATCAGTGCCACCCATCAGTGTCGTCTTATCAGTGCCCATCAGTGCAGCCTCATCAGCGAATATCAATGAAGGAGAAAAATTACCCGTTTGCAAAATTTTATAAAACTATGAAACTTTTTTTTTTTTTTATTTCTGTCTTTTTTGTTTGTTTAGCAAAAAATAAAAACCCCAGTGTTGATTAAATACCACCTAAAGAAAGCTCTATTTATGTGAAAAAAATGATAAAAATTTCATTTGGGTACAGTGTAGCATGACCGCGCAATTGTCATTCAAAGTGCGAGAGCGCTGAAAGCTGAAAATTGGTCTGGGGTGGGGGGGGATTAAATGCCCGGTAAGCAAGTGGTTAATACCGCTTTAAATTTTACTGCAATTTGTATCCATTTTTATTTCCTAAAACTGCCACATAATTCCAGCGCTATGTTCCTGTAACTATGGCGACGCTGTGTTCAGAACGCCCCCAAGGATGTGATTGGCCGAACCCTTTTCCCAAAAGTCTTCACACATCATTGGGGTGGATGGTGTCAGAATATCGGGGGGGGGGGGGGGGTGTTATTTATCACAATAGGAAGTGATCCGAATCAAAGTGTCAGCTCAGCAGCCCAGCAACAGCAAAATTCTTTATTAAATGCTTACAATGTATCATCTGATATGAAGAGATTGTTTTTTTTAAAAGTGTCATTTCACTTTAAATGACTCTTCTGTGTGAACTTTACATTTCCTTATTCCCGTCTTCTATCTCCTAACAATCTGACGCCAATTGGGGGAGATTTACTAAAACCGGAGCACACAGAATCTGGTGCAGCTGTGCATGAGGGCCAATCAGCTTCTAACTTCAGATTGTTCTAATATCCACTTGACCTCCGGAAGATTTACCCCCCCCCCCCTTCAAGACCAGGCCATTTTTTTCAATCCAGCACTGCATTCCTTTAACTGGACAATTATGCGGTCGTGAGAAGTTGTACTCTAATAAAATTTATGTTATTTTTTTCCCCCACAAATAGAGCTTTCTTTTGGTGGTATTTGATCACCTCTGTGTTCTTTTTGGGGATTTTTGTGCTAAAAGCAAAAAAAAATAACAATTTTGAAAAAAAAAAAAAAAAAAAAAACAATATTTTTTACTTTCTGCTACAAAACACATTCAATAAAAAATATTTAAAAATATCAATTTAGGGCAATATTTATTCTGCTACATATTTTTGGTAAAAAAAATCCCAATAAGGGTATTTTTTTATTTTTATAATAGTAATCGCGGTGATAAGCGACTTATATCCAGACTGCGATATTGCAGCGGACAATCGGCACTAATTGACACTATGTGGGAACCAGTGACACTAATACAGTGATCAGTGCTAAAAATATGCACTGTCACTGTATTAATGACACTGGCTGAAAAGGGGTTAACTGCTTGCCGCCCACCCACCGACAAATGACAGAGGGACGGTGCAGCTCTCGTTCTGGGTGGACGTCATATGATCAGTGCCCTGATTACAATAAAGCGCCACCAGTGCCAGCAATCAATGCCCACCTGTGCCCACCAGTGGCCACCAGTGCCAGCAATCAATGCCCACCAGTGCCCACCAGTGCCAGCAATCAATGCCCACCAGTGCCCACCAGTGCCAGCAATCAATGCCCACCAGTGCCAGCAATCAGTTCCCATTAGTGATGCCAGTGATGGCTATCAGTGCCACCTATCAGTGCTGATCATCAATGCCCATCATTGCTGCCTATTAATGCCCATCAGTGCCACCTATTAATGCCCATCAGTGCCCATCAGTGCCACCTATCAGTGCCTACTAGTGCCGCCTATCAGAGCCAATCAGTGCCACCTAACAGTGCCCACCAGTGCCACCCATCAGTGCCGCTTATCAGTGCCACCTATCAGTGCTGCCTATCATTGCTGCCTATTAATGCCCATCAATGCCCATCAGTGGCACCTATCCGTGCCACCTATCAGTGCCGCCTATCAATGCTCATCAGTGCAACATATCAGTGCCCATAAGTGCGACATATTAGTGCCTCCTCATAAGTGCCCAAAGGTGCCACCTCATCAGTGCCCATCAGTGCAGCCTATCAGTGCCCATCAGTGAAGAAGAAAAATTACCTATTCACAAAATTTACTGACAGAAACTAGGAAAAACTTTTTTTTTTTTTTTCAAAATTTTCGGTCTTTTAATTTTTTTGTTAGTAAAAAATAAAACACCAGAGGTGATTGAATACCACCAAAAGAAAGCTCTATTTGTGTGAAGAGGATGATAAAAAAATTCAAACGGTTACAGTGTTGCATGACCGCGCAATTGTCATTCAAAGTACGACAGCGCTGAAAGCGGAAGAATGGCCTGGGCAGGAAGGGGGTGCAAGTGCCCTGTAATCAAGTGGTTAATCATCTAAGGCGATCAAAGGGTTAAATGTGTGCCTAGCCAGTGTTTATGTGTGTACTGCATTTGGTGTTTTTACTAAGGGATATGTTTGCAGGGAAGGAAAATCACTCACTCCCCGTCAGAACGGAGCTCTGCCTTGTCCAGCCTCTCTTCCCGACGATCGGCGGGTGCCAGCTGACATCCACTTGCCGGCAACCACTAATCAGCTTCTGCTGTGACTAATCGCAGCAGACGCAGTGCGTCCCCTATGTGGGACTAGTGCAGAGTCATGTTATATACGTGACTCTGCACAGAACGGCTGCCCTGTAGCAGTAAATCTGTTGTAGGGCAGTCGTTAAGTGGTTAAGCTTTGACTATAAAACCCTGGAAGCTGATTGGTTAGAGCTGCACCAGATTCCGCACTCTCCGGTTTCAGTAACTCTCCCCCCCTATGTGATTCATTTCCTGCAGGATAATACGACTCCCCCATTTGCTGCCCCCCGAGCTTCATACCGATGTGCAGAATATGTCCGAGTCTTGGTGAGCGGGCGGTGGAGCCCCGTCCAGGAAGCTGCAGAGATTCCTCCTTGATTATAATGCGTTCTCTCTCACAAACCAGCAATGAATCAGTACGACTCCCCCAATGTGTTACTTTTCTAGGTTCTGCAAGGACTCAGATCGAGGGGACAGATGTGGGCGATCCCAGAATTGGAGAGAATAACAATCCAGGTCTATAATTCATTCATTTTCCCCATTGGAAGATACTGATATTCCTGTGATAGCTCAAAATATTCCGTCACTTTGTCTGCCGGAGACGACGGTCCCCGAGACCAAAAGTGAGAGTGAATTTCTTCAAAGGGGACACAGACAGCAAAAAAAAAACATGGAGGGGGTTCTAACCCTTCCCTACACTACCCAGGAATAATTTAAAAAAAAGTTTTCCATATATGAAAACTTTCCTATACATATGTTACATGTTACCACCAGCAGCCCGAATGCAGAACATATTTACACAGGGGGGAGATTTACTAAGAGTGGAGAGTGCAGAATCTGGTGCAGCTCTGCATAGTAACCAATCAGCTTCCAACTTCAGATTGTTCAATTAAGCTTTGACAATAAAACCTGGAAGCTGATTGGCTCCCATGCACAGCTGCACCAGATTCTGTGTGCTCCAGTTTTGGTAAATCTCCCCCCCCCCCCCCCATTGTGTTTAATTTGGAACAATCATTCTAAAACCTAAAAAAGCGCATTTAGCAGGTATAAACTTTAGAAATTCACGTCCGTTCAATACTTCTTTCTCCTACAAATAATTTCCATAATACATATAATAAAAGGAATATGAAGTCTTCTTTAATAAGATGCGGTGTAGGAAGAGCACAGTGGTCACTTTGTATCTTCTTCTCAGTATTAAATAGAATCCAAAATCTAAGACGTTGTTTCTAATTTGGAGGCAGCAAAGTGACCGTCAAACATCCAACACACATAGGTTATGACTTGATGGACTCCCATAGGTTAGGACTTGATGGACACACATAGGTTGAACTTGATGGATTCACATAGGTTGGATTTGATGGACACACATAGGTTGGATTTGATGGACATACATAGGTTGGACTTGATGGACACACATAGGTTAGGACTTGATGGACACACATAGGTTGGACTTGATGGACACACATAGGTTAGGACTTGATGGACATACATAGGTTGGACTTGATGGACACACATAGGTTAGGACTTGATGGACACACATAGGTTGGACTTGATGGACACACATAGGTTAGGACTTGATGGACACACATAGGTTGGACTTGATGGACACACATAGGTTAGGACTTGATAGACACACATAGGTTGGACTTGATGGACACATATAGGTTAGGACTTGATGGACTCACATAGGTTAGGATTTGATGGACACACATAGGTTAGGACTTGATGGACACACATAGGTTGGAGTTGATGGACACACATAGGTTGGACTTGATGGACATACATAGGTTGGACTTGATGGACTCACATAGGTTAGGATTTGATGGACACACATAGGTTAGAACTTGATGGACACACACAGGTTAGGACTTGATGGACACACATAGGTTAGGACTTGATGGACACACATAGGTTAGGACTTGATAGACACACATAGGTTGGACTTGATGGACACACATAGGTTAGGACTTGATGGACTCACATAGGTTAGGATTTGATGGACACACATAGGTTAGAACTTGATGGACACACATAGGTTAGGACTTGATAGACACACATAGGTTGGACTTGATGGACACACATAGGTTAGGACTTGATGGACTCACATAGGTTAGGATTTGATGGACACACATAGGTTAGGACTTGATGGACACACATAGGTTAGGACTTGATGGACACACATAGGTTAGGACTTGATAGACACACATAGGTTGGACTTGATGGACTCACATAGGTTAGGATTTGATGGACACACATAGGTTAGGACTTGATGGACACACATAGGTTGGACTTGATGGACTCACATAGGTTAGGACTTGATAAACACACAGGCGGTGGTCTCAGCGGGGAGCATCGATAGTTTCAAGAAACTATTAGATAAGCACCTGAACGACCGCAAAATACAGGGATATACAATGTAATACTGACATATAATCACACATAGGTTGGACTTGATGGACTTGTGTCTTCTTTCAACCTCACCTACTATGTAACTATGTAACTATGCAACTATGTAACATAGGTTGGACTTGATGGACACACATAGGTTGGACTTGATGGACACACATAGGTTGGACTTGATGGACACACATAGGTTGGACTTGATGGACACACATAGGTTGGACTTGATAGACTCGTGTCTTTTTTTAACCTCACCTACTATGTAACACAACCACCTCCTCCAACAATTCAATATAATAAAATGAAAGTTCTCTATCCAATCAGATCCAATCTCCAAGGACCTCACCTAGATATCTGATAAGTAGCGGATTTGGATCCATTGTTCCAATAAACCATCAATGATCAATAAGAGAAGGAATAGAAGTGGGAACTCACCGGGAGTGGTTTAGCAGCAGCAGCTGGTTGCTGAGTGAAATTCTTCATGTAAGCCAAAATTCCAGCTCCGTCCCTCTTCCCAAATCCACACTCTTCAGGCGGAGAGGACTGGCTGCTTCTCACTGGGATGTTTGTTCGTACAGGCAGAGCGCATTTCTCTACCCCTCCCACTTAATTCAAGGTGGACCGTCAGCCCTTCCATAGAAAGGTATTCCGCAGTCTCCATACCCCCCCCCCCCCCCCAGGCCCAACACCAGGGACACCCCCCCCTGCAAAGAGACCTTCATTATCTTAACTCACTGATTTCCATGTCCCCAGGGTCACAAGTCCTTATTAACTGTCTGCAGTATATATATATATATACACACACACATATACACTCACCGGCCACTTTATTAGGTACACCTTGCTAGTACCGGGTTGGACCCCCTTTTGCCTTCATTCTTGGTGGCATAGATACAACAAGGTGTTGGAAACGTTCTTCAGAGATTTTGCTCCATAGTGACCTGATAACATCACACAGTTGCTGCAGATTTGTCGGCTGCACATCCATGATGCCAATCTCCCGTTCCACCACATCCCAAAGGTGCTCTATTAGATAAGATGTGGTGAGTGTGGAGGCCATTGGAGTACAGGGACCTCATTGTCCAGTGGTGAGATGATTGGAGCTTTGTGACATGGTGCATTATCCTGTTGGAAGGAGCCATCAGAAGATGGGGACACTGTAGTCATAAAGGGATGGACATGGTCACCAACAATACTCAGGTAGGTTGTGGTAATTAAACGATGCTCAAATGGTACTAAGGGGCCCAAAGTGTGCCAAGAAAATATCCCCCCCACCACCATTACACCCCCACTACCAGCCTGAACCGGTGATACAAGGCAGGATGGATCCATGCGCCAAATTCTGACCCCACCATCTGAATGTCGCAGCTGAAATCCAGACTCATCAGACCAGGCAACGTTTTTCCAATCTTCTATTGTCCAATTTTGGTGATCCTGTGCCAATTGTAGCCTCAATTTCCGGTTCTTAGCTGACAGAAGAGGCACCCTGTGGTCTTTTGCTGCTGTAGCCCATCTGCTTCAAGGTTGGATGTGCTGTGTGTTCAGAGATGGTATTCTGCATACCTTGGGTGTAACGAGAGGTTATTTGAGTTACTGTTGTCTTTCTATCATCTGGAACCAATCTGCCCATTCTCCTCTGACCTCTGACCTCAACAAGGCATTTCGTAAAGGCATCTCTGAAAGCGGCTCTAGGTTATCCAACATGCATGTGCACCGTATGTCATATACAGCATATTTTAACCAATTGCGGACTGCGCTATAGCAAAATGACAGCTACAGTGCGGTCAGCCAGTTCTGGGAGGGCGTCATGTGACGTCCTTTCCACGATTGCACCAGCTGCGGTGCGCGGGCGATGCGCTCTGTGATTGCCGTGTCCTTTGGATACAGCTGATCACAGATCGGGGTAAAGAGCCAATCACAGCAGCTCTTTACCACATGATCATCAGCTGTGTCCAATCACAGACTATAAATAAATATTAAAGAGACCTGCTGGTTATCAACATTCCTTTCCTCACACTGTGACAGTGTGGGGAGAGAAGTGAGACGGTAACCAGCTAGTATGAAGGGGACATCTGCACTGATAATCAGAACATTGATCATAAGAGTCCTGATTATCAGTGCAGCCCCAACAGTGCCCATCAGTGCTGCCAATCAGTGCCCATCAGTGCTGCCAATCAGTGCCCATCAGTGCTGCCAATCAGTGCCCATCAGTTCTGCCAATCAGTGCAGCTCTTTAATGCCGCCTCATCAGTGCCCATCAGTGCTGCCTATTAGTACCCATCAGTGCAGTCTCATCTTCACACATCATTGAAGGAGAAAAATTACCTGTTTGCAAGATTTTATAACAGAAACTAAGAAAAAAGTGCTTTTTTTTTTCTTTTCAAAAAAAAATTTTTTTTTTTTCATTTGTTTAGCAAAAAATAAAAAACCCCAGAGGTGATTAAATACCACCAAAAGAAAGATCTATTTGTGTGAAAAAAATGGTAAAAATATGATATGAGTACAGTGTTGCGTGACATTGTCAGTCAAAGTGTGACAGCGCTGAAAGCTGAAAATTGGCCTGGGCAGGAAAGTGGGTAAAAGTGGCCGGTAGGCAAAAGGTTAAAGCAGCATAAAAAAAAATGTCCCAAACCTGCATATAGAGAGGATTTTTTTTTTTTTTGCGTAATTTACATCCATAAGCGCATGAATGCATGTATATGTGCCTGAATTCTTTCCAGTGGTTAGATGAAATAGACATTCTAGCCAATAGAATGTGCTTACACTCATAGGATTCTAAACGCCATAGGCATGTAAATGCAAATGTACATACAGGACTTTAGAGGCCTTTTTCTGCTATCATCTGCTATCAGAGTGACCCCCTGCCAGACAGAGTGATCTCCTTCCAGACCTAGTGATCTCCTGCCAGACAGAGTGATCTCCCACCAGAATGATCTCCTGCAAGACAGAGTGATCTTCTGTCAGACAGAATGATCTCCTACCAGACAGTGTGATCTCCTACCAGACAGAATGATCTCCTACCAGAGTGATCTCCCACCAGACGAAGTGATCTCCCACCAGAGAGAATGATCTCCTGCTAGACAGAGTGATCTCCTACCAAACAGAGTGATCCCCTGTTGGACAGAGTGATCTCCTGGTGGACAGAGTGATCTCCCACCAGACAGAGTGATCTTCTGCCAGACAAAGTGATCTCCTACCAGACAGAGTGATCTCCTACCAGAGAGTGTGATCTCCTACCAGACAGAGTGATCTTCTGCTGGAAAGAGTGATCTCCTGCCAGACAGAGTGATCTCCTACCAGACAGAGTGATCTCCTGCCAGACAGAGTGATCTCCTACCGGACAGTGTGATCTCCTACCAGACAGAATGATCTCCTACCAGACAAAGTGATCTCCCACCAGAGAGAATAATCTCCTGCTAGACAGAGTGATCTCCTGCCAGACAGAGTGATCCCCTGTTGGACAGAGTGATCTCTTGTTGGACAGAGTGATCTACCACCAGACAGATTGATCTTCTGTCAGACAAAGTGATCTCCTACCAGACATAATGATCTCCTACGAGACAGTGTGATCTCCTACCAGACAGTGTGATCTTCTACCAGACAGTGTGATCTCCTACCAGACAATGTGATCTCCTACCAGACAGAATGATCTCCTGCCAGACAAAGTGATCTCCTACCAGACAGTGTGATCTTCTACCAGACAGAATGATCTGCTACCAGAGTGATCTCCTACCAGACAGAATGATTTGCTACCAGACAGTGTGATCTCCTACCAGACAGAATGATCTCCTGCCAGACAGAATGATTTGCTACCAGACAGTGTGATCTCCTACCAGACAGAATGATCTCCTGCCAGACAGTGATCTCCTGCCAGACAGAATGATCTCCTACCAGACAGAGTGATCTCCTACCAGACAAAGTGATCTCCCACCAGACAGAGTGATCTCCCACCAGACAAAGTGATCTCCCACCAGAGAGAATGATCTCCTGTTAGACAGAGTGATCTCCTACCAGAGTGATCCCCTGTTGGACAGAGTGATCTCCTGGTGGACAGAGTGATCTCTTGGAGGACAGAGTGATCTCCCACCAGACAGAGTGATCTCCCACCAGGCAGAGTGATCTTCTACCAGACAAAGTGATCTCCTACCAGACAGAGTGATCTCCTACCAGAGAGTGTGATCTCCTACCAGACAGAGTGATCTTCTGCTGGAAAGAGTGATCTCCTGCCAGACAGAGTGATCTCCTACCAGACAGAGTAATCTCCTGCCAGACAGAGTGATCTCCTACCAGACAGAATGATCTCCTACCAGACAAAGTGATCTCCCACCAGAGAGAATGATCTCCTGCTAGACAGAGTGATCTCCTACCAAACAGAGTGATCCCCTGTTGGACAGAGTGATCTCTTGTTGGACAGAGTGATCTCCTACCAGACAGAATGATCTCCTACCAGACAGTGTGATCTCCTACCAGACAATGTGATCTCCTACCAGACAGAATGATCTCCTGCCAGACAAAGTGATCTCCTACCAGACTGTGTGATCTTCTACCAGACAGAATGATCTGCTACCAGAGTGATCTCCTACCAGACAGAATGATCTGCTACCAGACAGTGTGATCTCCTACCAGAGTGATCTCCTACCAGACAAAGTGATCTCCTACCAGACAGAATGATCTCCTACCAGACAGAGTGATCTCCTATCAGACAAAGTGATCTCCTACCAGACAGAATGATCTCCTGCCAGACAGAATGATCTCCTACCAGACAGAATGATCTCCTACCAGACAGAATGATCTGCTACCAGACAGTGTGATCTGCTACCAGACAGAACGATCTCCTGCCAGACAAAGTGATCTCCTACCAGACAGAATGATCTCCTACCAGACAGAGTGATCTCCTACCAGACAGAATGATCTCCTACCAGACAGAGTGATCTCCTACCAGACAATGTGATCTCCTACCAGACAGAATGATCTGCTACCAGAGTGATCTCCTACCAGACAGAATGATCTCCTGCCAGACAAAGTGATCTCCTACCAGACAGTGTGATCTCCTACCAGACAGAATGATCTGCTACCAGACAGAGTGATCTCCTACCAGACAGAGTGATCTTCTGCTGGAAAGAGTGATCTCCTGCCAGACAGAGTGATCTCCTACCAGACAGAGTAATCTCCTGCCAGACAGAGTGATCTCCTACCAGACAGAATGATCTCCTACCAGACAAAGTGATCTCCCACCAGAGAGAATGATCTCCTGCTAGACAGAGTGATCTCCTACCAAACAGAGTGATCCCCTGTTGGACAGAGTGATCTCTTGTTGGACAGAGTGATCTCCTACCAGACAGAATGATCTCCTACCAGACAGTGTGATCTCCTACCAGACAATGTGATCTCCTACCAGACAGAATGATCTCCTGCCAGACAAAGTGATCTCCTACCAGACTGTGTGATCTTCTACCAGACAGAATGATCTGCTACCAGAGTGATCTCCTACCAGACAGAATGATCTGCTACCAGACAGTGTGATCTCCTACCAGAGTGATCTCCTACCAGACAAAGTGATCTCCTACCAGACAGAATGATCTCCTACCAGACAAAGTGATTTCCTACCAGACAAAGTGATCTCCTACCAGACAGAATGATCTCCTGCCAGACAGAATGATCTCCTACCAGACAGAATGATCTCCTACCAGACAGAATGATCTGCTACCAGACAGTGTGATCTGCTACCAGACAGAACGATCTCCTGCCAGACAAAGTGATCTCCTACCAGACAGAATGATCTCCTACCAGACAGAGTGATCTCCTACCAGACAGAATGATCTCCTACCAGACAGAGTGATCTCCTACCAGACAATGTGATCTCCTACCAGACAGAATGATCTGCTACCAGAGTGATCTCCTACCAGACAGAATGATCTCCTGCCAGACAAAGTGATCTCCTACCAGACAGTGTGATCTCCTACCAGACAGAATGATCTCCTACCAGACAGAGTGATCTCCTACCAGACAATGTGATCTCCTACCAGACAGAATGATCTGCTACCAGAGTGATCTCCTACCAGACAGAATGATCTCCTACCAGACAGTGTGATCTCCTACCAGACAGAATGATCTGCTACCAGACAGAGTGATCTCCTACCAGAGTGATCTCCTGCCAGATAGAGTGATACATCTGTGCAAAAAATACCACAATTGTGAAAATAGACAAAAATCTGTGCATATATACATATACTGTACATATGTTTGCAAATGAGATTTATTATAGCATGGACCAATTGATGTTTGTAGTGAATATATTTGTATTTTCAGATACATTCAATAATTTCAGATGGAGTTTTATTTGCAGAAATCTCCAGAACATGACGCAGAACATCCAATATGTGCCAGACATCATCCCAGACTAAATCTGTCCATTGTCAGACTGACCGCTGGGAGTCCGTGTGCTGGATGCAGCCCTCCGCCCGCTATGTGCCGTACACGTCTGTCCTCCATGGATGGGGGGGGAGCCAGACTCCACTCTGAGCTCGGCTGTAATTACTGTGCAGGACACAAGTGTTCCCGAATCTACTGCAGAAAATAGTCAACTATCCACCTCCCACATACAAGGACACAGAGAAGAGGTTTTCTACATTTTGATGACATTTTTTTTCC
Source organism: Aquarana catesbeiana (assembly GCF_042186555.1). Lineage (NCBI taxonomy): Eukaryota > Metazoa > Chordata > Amphibia > Anura > Ranidae > Aquarana > Aquarana catesbeiana. The sequence continues at coordinate 15,589,351 of NC_133331.1, forward strand.
CGTATCCAACATGAACACAATAAGACTACCTTCCAATATCCAGGGGAAAAGACAATAGGAATCAATCTATCTATGAAAGCCCACTTCAAGTAGATCTAAAGGCAATTTTTAAAAATTTTTAGATAGTGGAGAGGGATTAGACCCCATGTCAAGTGTTTACTCATGTCTGCATTCCAGTTAGGATGGAAACGTATTTGTCCTGGTGACCATAGCTCCCAACTTTCCCTGATTTCGAGGGGCTGTCCCTGATTTGGAGCAATGTCCCTCTGTCCCTCTTTTGTCCCTCATTTTGGTCTGATCTATATAGTTGTATATAAAATGCACTTTTTATCTATCAAAAAGTGTTTTCCAGCGCTAAACCTTTCATCTGATTTCTAAATTGCTGCATTTGTAAATTCCAAAAGCCAATATAAAGGAATAGTAGTGGTAAAAAAAAAAGCACTTGTGGATTTAACCAATCTTGTTTTTTTATACAATTCTCCCTTAAGGGGGCGTGGCATGGGGGTGTGTCCTATGCCTGCATGCTTTTGCTGATAGGTGTCCCTCATTCCCATCTCAAAAAGTTGGGAGGTATGCTGGTGACCATTATTGCCAAGAGTTAAAGTGAAACTAAACTGCATCTTTTTTCATTTTTAATATTCACAGCAACCTCGCCCATCCATCCTTGTCTCCATGCTGTATTTTGTTAAACGATCTCTTTGAAAAACACCTCCCCTAGTAATTCTAGCAGAAGCCATCTTGAATAAGGGCAGATGATTCATGTGGCATTTACTTCCTGGATATCCATCTACCCAGGGGGGTGTGCTTAGCTGAGAAAGCCCCTCCTCCCACGAAGACTCCTGGGATGTATGACATCATTTTGGCCTAGGCCAGAAACCAGGAAGTAACTGAAGAAATGTAAAAAGAAAAATTAAAACCGGTAAACCTAATCTACCATCCTATCTACACTATATTACCAAAAGTATTGGGACGCCTGCCTTTACACGCACATGTACTTTAATGGTATCTCAGTCTTAGTCCGTAGGGTTCAATATTGAGTTGGCCCACCCTTTGCAGCTATAACAGCTTCAACTCTTCTGGGAAGGCCGTCCACAAGGTTTAGGAGTGTGTCTATGGGAATGATTGACCATTCTTCCAGAAGCGCATTTGTAAGGTCAGGCACTGATGTTGGCTGAGAAGGTCTGGCTCGCAGTCTCCGGTCTAATTCATGCCAAAGGTTCTATCGAGTTGAGGTCAGGACTCTGTGCAGGCCAGTCAAGTTCCTCCACCCCAAACTCACTCATCCATGTCTTTATGGACCTTGCTTTGTGCACTGGTGGGCAGTCATGTTGGAACAGGAAGGGGCCGTCCCCAAACTGTTCCCACAAAGTTGGGAACATGAAATTGTCCAAAATGTCTTAGTATGATGACGTCTTAAGAGTTCCCTTCACTGGAACTAAGGAGCCAAACCCAACCCCTGAAAAACAACCCCCACACCATAATCCCCCCTCCACCAAATGTATTGGACCAGTGCACAAAGCAAGGTCCATAAAGACATGGATGAGCGAGTTTGGGGTGGAGGAACTTGACTGGCTGCACAGAGCCTTGACCATAGATGTGTGCAGCCTCTTGCATTAGGGTTTGCACCCCAAATATCAATCACACATGTGGGCGGCCGTGCGGGTGCGTGTGTGTATATACAGTATATATATATATATATATATATATATATATATATACAAACACTCTCTTGGCAGAGCTAGTCAGTGGGAGATCTTTCCCATCTCCTTGCTGGTACGGTGAAAGAGAAGTACAGAAGCATTTCTCTTGTGGCAGAGCCAGTCAGAGGAATATCTTTTCCATCTCCCTGCTGGCAAACAGAGCGATAATGCTAATGCGCACGGAGTGATTAGCGTGTGCCCAGGCACACCGGGCATACCCTCTGCGCACACCTATGGTCCTGACCTCAACCCGATAGAACACCTTTGGGATGAATTAGAGTGGAGACTACGAGTCAGGCCTTCTCATCCTACATCAGTGCCTGACCTCACAAATGCACTTCTGGAAGAATGGTCAAACATTCCCATAGACACACTCCTAAACCTTGTGGACGGCCTTCCCAGAAGAGTTGAAGCTGTTATAGCTGCAAAGGGCGGAGCCAACTCAATATTGAACCCTACGGACTAAGACTGGGATGCCATTAAAGTTCATGTGAGTGAAAAAGGCAGGTGTCCCAATACTTTTGACAATATAGTGTATTTACTAATACTAGATGCATATGGATTAAACAGAGTTCATGTTCATTGGGAGAGTTTAGTTACTGCATTAATGAGAAGGTATAGTAATATACCTGTTTGTAGACCAGGTGACGTCATTGTTGAGTCTCAGCTTATCTGGTTTGCTTTACACCGAGTTCCCGCTTGATGGGAGCTGCTTCTCCATGAAGTGATGATCTCAGATCTTCATTGCCCAGATTGGCTCCTCCACACACCCGGTGCACATTTCTTCCGGGACATCAAATGTGACGCTTCTACATGACTTGTTCTCAGTCAGTGACTCCAAGTATTTAAGCAAATCAGGACGTCATAACAGCCAGTTATCTGGTATTTTCGGTAGGTCGCCTTATTACATGGCAGCCCTGTATTTCTCTCAGGACAGATGACATCTACACTGGGCCGACCTAATAACATCATGGGCCCCTGGGCAAAGTAATCCAGTGGGGCCCCTACCAGTCTTCCCCAATTCAGAATATAATCAAACATATATTCATTAGTACTTTCAATAAAATATATTTTAAACGATAAAAAAAGATGCCATTAATCAAAGATTAATCAACACAAAGGGCGTAGTACAGGGGGGAGAAATAGGGACATAGTACGGGGGGGGGCACAGCAAAACAAACACTCTTGCGCATAAATGTGTAAGCCCGACAGTTCAAAGTTCAGGATGGACGGTAGCTTTCAGGGGGGTCTTACGGGGGGGCACAGTACAGGGGGAGGCAAAAGAACATAGTACGGGAGGGGCACAGTACAGGGGGAGGCAAAGGGACATAGTACGGGGGGGGAAGGGCACAATACAGGGGGAGGCATAGGGACATAGTACGGGGGGGCGAAGGGCACAGTACAGGGGGAGGCATAGGGACATAGTACGGACTTAGGGCACAGTACAGGGGGAGGCATAGGGACATAGTACGGACTTAGGGCACAGTACAGGGGGAGGCAAAGGAACATAGTACGGGGGGGGAAGGGCACAGTACAGGGGGAGGCAAAGGGACATAGTACGGGGGGGCACAGTACAAGGGGAGGCAAAGGGACATAGTACGGGGGGAGGGCACAGTACAGGTGGAGGCATGGGGACATAGTACGGTGGGGAAAGGGCACAGTACAGGGGGGAGGCAAAGGGACATAATACGGGGGGGGGGCACAGTACAGGGGGGAGGCAAAGAGACATAGTGCAGGGGGGTTGGCACAGTACAGGGGGAGGCAAAACGACACAGTATGGGGAGGGGGAAAAGGCACAGAACAGGGGGGAGACAAAGGGACATAGTACGGGGGGGGGCACAGTACAGGGGGGAGGAAAAGGGACATATTACGGGGGGGTATGCACAGTACAGGGGGAGGCATAGGGACATAGTGCGGGGGGGCGAAGGGCACAGTACAGGGGGAGGCATAGGGACATAGTACGGGGGGGAGGGCACAGTACGGGGGAAGGCATAGGGACATAGTACGGGGGGGGGCACAGTACAGGGGGAGGCAAAGGGACATAGTACGGGGGGGAAGGGCACAGTACAGGTGGAGGCATAGGGACATAGTACAGGGGGTAAGGGCACAGTACAGGGGGAGGCAAAGGGACATAGTACGGGGGGGCACAGTACAGGGGGAGGCATAGGGACATAGTACGGTAGGGAAAGGGCACAGTACAGGGGGAGGCAAAGGGACATAGTACGGGGGGGCACAGTACAGGGGGAGGCAAAGGGACATAGTACGGGGGGAGGGCACAGTACAGGGGGAGGCAAAGGGACATAGTACGGGGGGGCACAGTACAGGGGGGGGGCAAAGGGACATAATACGGGGGGGGGGCACAGTACAGGGGGGAGGCAAAGAGATATAGTGCAGGGGGGTTGGCACAGTACAGGGGGAGGCAAAACGACACAGTATGGGGAGGGGGAAAAGGCACAGTACAGGGGGGAGGCAAAGGGACATAGTACGGGTGGGGGGCACAGTACAGGGGGGAGGAAAATGGACATAGTACGGGGGGGTATGCACAGTACAGGGGGAGGCATAGGGACATAGTACGGGGGGACGAAGGGCACAGTACAGGGGGAGGCATAGGGACATAGTACGGGGGGGAGGGCACAGTACGGGGGAAGGCATAGGGACATAGTACGGGGGGGGGCACAGTACAGGGGGAGGCATAGGGACATAGTACAGGGGGGGGAGGGCACAGTACGAGGGGAGGCAAAGGGACATAGTATGGGGGGGAGGGCACAGTACAGGGGGAGGCAAAGGGACATAATACAGGGGGTAAGGGCACAGTACAGGGGGAGGCAAAGGGACATAGTACGGACTTAGGGCACAGTACAGGGGGAGGCAAAGGAACATAGCACGGGGGGGAAGGGCACAGTACAGGTGGAGGCATAGGGACATAGTACAGGGGGTAAGGGCACAGTACAGGGGGAAGGCAAAAGGGACATAGTACGGGGGGGCACAGTACAGGGGGAGGCAAAGGGACATAGTACGGTAGGGAAAGGGCACAGTACAGGGGGAGGCAAAGGGACATAGTACGGGGGGGCACAGTACAGGGGGTGGCAAAGGGACATAGTACGGGGGGAGGGCACAGTACAGGGGGAGGCAAAGGGACATAGTACGGGGGGGCACAGTACAGGGGGAGGCAAAGGGACATAATACGGGGGGGGGGCACAGTACAGGGGGGAGGCAAAGAGACATAGTGCAGGGGGGTTGGCACAGTACAGGGGGAGGCAAAACGACACAGTATGGGGAGGGGGAAAAGGCACAGTACAGGGGGGAGGCAAAGGGACATAGTACGGGTGGGGGGCACAGTACAGGGGGGAGGAAAATGGACATAGTACGGGGGGGTATGCACAGTACAGGGGGAGGCATAGGGACATAGTACGGGGGGGCGAAGGGCACAGTACAGGGGGAGGCATAGGGACATAGTACGGGGGGGAGGGCACAGTACGGGGGAAGGCATAGGGACATAGTACGGGGGGGAGGGCACAGTACGGGGGAAGGCATAGGGACATAGTACGGGGGGGGCACAGTACAGGGGGAGGCATAGGGACATAGTACAGGGGGGGGAGGGCACAGTACGAGGGGAGGCAAAGGGACATAGTATGGGGGGGAGGGCACAGTACAGGGGGAGGCAAAGGGACATAATACAGGGGGTAAGGGCACAGTACAGGGGGAGGCAAAGGGACATAGTACGGACTTAGGGCACAGTACAGGGGGAGGCAAAGGAACATAGTACGGGGGGGAAGGGCACAGTACAGGTGGAGGCATAGGGACATAGTACAGGGGGTAAGGGCACAGTACAGGGGGAAGGCAAAGGGACATAGTACGGGGGGGCACAGTACAGGGGGAGGCAAAGGGACATAGTACGGGGGGAGGGCACAGTACAGGGGGAGGCATAGGGACATAGTACGGTAGGGAAAGGGCACAGTACAGGGGGAGGCAAAGGGACATAGTACGGGGGGGCACAGTACAGGGGGAGGCAAAGGGACATAGTACGGGGGGAGGGCACAGTACAGGGGGAGGCAAAGGGACATAGTACGGGGGGGCACAGTACAGGGGGAGGCAAAGGGACATAATACAGGTTGGGGGCACAGTACAGGGGGGAGGCAAAGAGACATAGTGCAGGGGGGTTGGCACAGTACAGGGGGAGGCAAAACGACACAGTATGGGGAGGGGGAAAAGGCACAGTACAGGGGGGAGGCAAAGGGACATAGTACGGGTGGGGGGCACAGTACAGGGGGGAGGAAAATGGACATAGTACGGGGGGGGTATGCACAGTACAGGGGGAGGCATAGGGACATAGTACGGGGGGGCGAAGGGCACAGTACAGGGGGAGGCATAGGGACATAGTACGGGGGGGAGGGCAAGTTACGGGGGAAGGCATAGGGACATAGTACGGGGGGGGCACAGTACAGGGGGAGGCATAGGGACATAGTACAGGGGGGGGAGGGCACAGTATGAGGGGAGGCAAAGGGACATAGTATGGGGGGGAGGGCACAGTACAGGGGGAGGCAAAGGGACATAATACAGGGGGATCAGGAGGACACAATACTGGGATCAGAAGGGCATAGTAAAGGTTTTGGGATGTTGCCCGGGACACGGCTATCCTGAGACAGCGTAGTAAAAAGCGTGACTGTCCCAGCTAATCTGGGACAGTTGGCAAGTATGATGTAAGACAAGATTATCATGGGGCCCCCATACACCTGGGGTGCCCATGCATTAAGAAGGCCCTGCATCTAAAAAAAAAAATCAGTTTTTATAACTTTTTGATCTGCAGCAAGTTTTGGCAAAGGTCCTCCATCATGTTATCATAAAAGGAGAACTTCTCACTTTCAGTGTTGACTTTGCATATTTTCAAGGTGGTCTAATATGAGAGAACGAAGAATTCCTAAAGGCTACAGGGACATGACCCGCTCCACATACCAGACGCACGTCATGCATGTCACATTCTCCACAATTAGGATTTGTTTAACATGTTGAGGACAGACTTCACCAACTATGAGAGAAAGTAAATCAGAGCTCTGAGAGCTTTCCATATCATGTGCTGATGCCTGTCGCTACAGTCCTGCTGTTATTTTTGCAGTAAAGGATAGAAAAGGAAAGGAGGGAGCGAGTGAATTCATAGATTTCAGAAAATAAAGCCATTTCTAATACATGAGAACCAATATGCTTGGCACAGTTCTCAAAGGAGCCCCCAGGGGGCATTGGCTGTCAGTTTAGGTGGACGGCCATGTCTTGGTAGGTTTGCGGTTGTGCCATACTCTTTCCATTTTCGGATGATGGATTGAACAGAGCTCCGTGAGATGTTCAAAGCTTGGGATATTTTTTTATAACCTAACCCTGCTTTATACTTCTCCACAACTTTATCCCTGACCTGTCTGGTGTGTTCCTTGGCCCTCATGATGCTGTTTGTTCACTAAGGTTCTCTAACAAACCTCTGAGGGTTTCACAGAACAGCTGTATTTATACTGAGATTAAATTACACACAGGTGGACTCTATTTACTAATTAGGTGACTTCTGAAGGCAATTGGTTCCACTAGATCTTATATAGGGGTATCAGAGTAAAGTGGGCTGAATACAAATACACACAACACTTTTCACATATTTATTTGTAAAAAATGCTGAAAACCATTTATCATTTTCCTTCCCCTTCACAATTATGTGCCACTTTGTGTTGGTCTATCACATAAAATCTCAATAAAATACATTTACGTTTTTGGTTGTAATATGACAAAATGTAGAAAATTTCAAGGGGTATGAATACTTTTTCAAGGCACTATACACATAATAATAATAATAATAATAATTTCATTTATTGATAAAACTTCATAATAAATGTGAATTAAAACAAGCAGACCAGTGACTGACCCCTAATTCTTATATTATAGGAGGTCCTCTCTAAGGGTCAATGCTAGGACAATGGTCCAGTAGTCTTTGGCAAACCCTTCCCTACTGGCCAGTATGTTGGGGCCTAAATCCAGCGTTGGAGCGCTCAAAATTAAAGTGATATTAAAGTCTTATTTTTTTTGTTTAAAAATGCCAAACATGTTATACGTATCTGTACTGTAATGTTCTTATACATTATGTGGAATTGCTATAGTGATGATTTGTACAGTTTTACTAACACATGTCAAAGTTGCAAAATAGTGCTTAGGCATTAAGATTTCTTTTTCCCTTAGTCTTGAAGTGGTTAAGGTCTCACCTAAAGATGGACAGAGTAGGAGATATCTAGACAGATTGGGATAAGGAGTTGCAGATGATGGCAGATGTGTTGCACTGTCATCAGGGGTGCAATTGCTCGATGGGGACCCCTGAGGAACCCCAGTTGAGAAAGGTTGACCCAGCATGTATAAGGCTCCCCTATCAGTATGTTTTTTAGGAACATAAAGAGGCCCACTAAAACACACGGAGATCATACAAACTCCAATCTGCAGAATAATCCAGAAGGAAACCGTTGATCCAGGTGAGTGAATCAGTGCGATCCGGATACGCTGGCTGCAAGCCACGGCTCGCTAACCGATATCAATAGGAAAAGAAGAAAAGGCTGCACGCCACCAGAAACGTTCCAACGTAGTTTATTGTTCCAATAAAAAGTCAATTGACAGCCACCAAGACTAAAGCCTCGTACACACAATCGGATTTTCGGCAGGAAATTGTGTGATGACAGACTGTTGGCCTAAACCCCGTTAATACGCTCCTTTAGACAATTGTTGTCCAACTCCCCGCCAACAAATGTTGGATGGCAGGCTAGTAAATTTTCGGCGGACAACGGTCTGTTGTCAGATTTTCCTATCGTCTGTACACAAGTCCGTCACACAAAAGTCCAAACACGCATGCTCGGAATCAATGCTCACCAAACACGACTTTAGCAGAAGGTGCCCAAAGGGTGGCGCTCAAGAGCTGAAATTCCCCCGTAGTACGTCGCTACCTTCCTGTTTGTTGGCCAACAATTTTCAATTTTTGGCGGACAACAGTCTGATGTCAGATTTTCCTATCATCTGTACACAAGTCCGTCACACAAAAGTCCAAACATGCATGCTCGGAATCAATGCTCACCAAACACGACTTTAGCAGAAGGTGACCAAAGAGTGGCGCTCAAGAGCTGAAATTCCTCATAGTACATCTCTACGTTCCTGTTTGTTGGCCAACAATTGTGTACCGTTTGTATGCAAGTTCCTGGCACACGCCCTTCGGACAAAAGTCTGACGCTTTGTCTGCCGAAAATCTGATCGTGTGTACGAGGCTTTGGACACAGGACCCAGGAGAGGTGACACGTTTCACACTGTCAATAGTGCTTCTTCAAACCACAAGAAGAAGCATTATTGACAGTGTGAAACGCGTCACCTCTCTTGGGTCCTGTGTCTAAAGCCCTGTACATACGACTGGACTTTTCGGCTGGACTGGTCCGAATCCGTCAGACAATCCGACCGTGTGTTGGCTTCATCGGACCTTCAGTGGACTTTTTCTGTCAAAAATCAGACGGACTTTAGATTTGGAACATGTTTCAAATCTTTCCGATGGACCCGAGTGGAATCCGTTCGTCTGTATGCTACTCCGATGGACAAAAGAGGACGCAAGGGCAGCTATTGGCTACTGGCTATCAACTTCCTCATTCTAGTCCCTTCGTACGTCATCGTGTTCAAACCAACGGACTTTCGTGTGGGCAAGTCCGGTCGTTCGAAAGTCCGTCGGAAAGACCGTCGGACCTTTGATGCTGAAAAGTCCGCCCGTGTGTACGCGGCATTAGTCTCGGTGGCTATCAATTGACTTTTTGTTGGAACAATAAACTACTTTGGATCGTTCCCGGTGGTGTGCAGCCTTCTCTTCTTTTCCAATCTGCAGAAGACCGATCCCACCACAGAAATCACTAAACAGCTAGTTTTGCGAAATAACCGAAAGTTGCTTGAAACTTGTAAATGTATTCTTCCAATCCGCTGGCTCATTTACTTTATCTTTGTAAACATGCCGTATTTGATCGTAAGGAGATTAGCGTCCTATAGAGGAAAAAAAATCATTTTCTTTTCAATAATTTGAGTGATGAGAGCTCTCCACAGAGGTACATGAATCACGTCTTCTCCGTCCGCACACCTACCAACTGAAGTATAACCTGCGCCAACTTCAAGGACAGGATTTGAGTTAGAGGGAATGATCGGCTTCGACGTCTCTTCATTATAACAATCTGTGGCTTAGTAAATGAATATCCAATGTAAGGAGATGACAAGTTATTAAATTCTAATGGACCCAACAATGCAAACAATTTCAAATTACCACCTGATAAACAGCGTTATGAGGACGCCAGATGGCATAAATAAGACACGTTGGTTAAGCTGAACTGCTAACTGGCAAGTAATTTCAATATGAACATTGGAAGACAGCGCCAAGTAATTACGTTACTATAGAGAACGCAGCGGTAGGCTGTATGAAGTCATTTCATGTAAACAAAGAATTTACTTCATTGTGAGTCTTTGGAAATCAATTACTGTATAAAGTAAACTGTTAAAAAAAAAAAAAGAAGAAAACCCTTTTGTGATATATGGAGGTCCGGATCACTAGCTAAACGTGTCTTTATTTTTCAAAAGGGAAAAAAGAAAAACAGCTTAAAAAAAAAATTGTCCACAACTCTCATGCACAAAGACAAAAGTTTGGCTCACCGCCAGCTCACACTTGTCCCACAACAGGATTTAAAGTCCCCGTCTGCTGTAGGGGTCCAGAAAAACCATAAGAGTCCAGCAGCGTCTCAATAGCCAGGCAGCCCACAGCCCTTTCATAACCGGCCTGTTCCACGCAATACCTCAGGGATAACTGCTTTCTCACCTTTTCAGCCCTTTCTCACAGGTGGGTTAAGCGTTTCAGGTCCAAATACCCATAGTCAGGGTCAGGGCTGGGACAAGGGGTGGGCAGGAGGGGCAGCTGCCATGGGCACTGTGGTTTTATGTGAGGGGAAAGGGGGGGGTGTAAGGAGATTGAGGGGGAGGGGATTTGTGTTAAGGGGGACGACAAGGGGGTAAGAATTGCTAGCAGTGATGATTTAGGGGGCTTTATGTTGGGAGGGGGGGATGGGTGAAGAGGATTTGTGCTGGGGGATGATTTGGGGGGTTTATGCTAGAAGAGGTGATATGGTGAAGGGAGGGGAGGATTGTGCTAGGAGGGCAAATTTTTGTTTAAAGGGGGATTTGTGCTAGGAGGGGAAATTTAGGGGGTGGATTTGTGCTAGGAGGGGGGGAGGGGTTTGGAGTGGGGGATTTGAGGGGTCGAAGATTTGTGCTAGCACAGGTGACTTTTTTGGGGGAGGGACATTTGTGTTGGGTGATGGGAGCAATGATTTGTGCTGGGAGGGGAGATTTCAGAAGGGGGGCGGATTGTACGGGGGGAATTTATGCTTGGGGGTAAGCATGCAGATTAGTGCTCAGTTTTTTTTGGGGGGGGGGGATTTTTGCTGACAAATAATGCTCATACATTCTGTGGGGGGGCGGGGGCGCAGTTTGTCATGTTCGCCCTGGGCTCTAGATGACCTTGTCCCAGCACTGGTCAGGGTTGAAGGCCTTTTCCCACCCACCTTCTCTCCTAATTCCGGGACACATATCAGGACTTAATAATCCCGGATAAACTTCGGATAAAGTCAGTTTTCCTTCTTTACCTCATCTGCACGGATGAGAATCCCTGAGTACTCCAAATTGCTTCTTGTTGTCCCCCTTGAAGAGAACACAACCCAAATAAATGAGACACATACATCCCATACAAGTCTCATCCCTGGTGTCCTGTACACCTTCCAAGCACTTATAACGATCACCGTGTATATTTCACGGGTCACCTGTAAAGTGGGTAAAAACACTCACCGGCCACTTTAGTAGGTACACCTTGCTAGTTCCAGGTTGGACCCTCACTGCCTTCATTCTTCATGGCATAGATTCAACAAGGTGTTGGAAACGTTCCTCAGAGATTTTCCTCCATAGTGACATGATAGCATCACACGGTTGCTGCAGATTTGTCGGGTGCACATCCATGATGCCAATCTTTCATTCCACCATATCCCAAAGGTGCTCTATTGGATGAGATGTGGTGAGTGTGGAGGCCATTGGAGTACAGGGACCTCATTGTCCAGTGGTGAGATGATTGGAGCTTTGTGACATGGTGCATTATCCTGCTGGAAGGAGCCATCAGAAGATGGGGACACTGTAGTCATAAAGGGATGGACATGGTCAGCAACAATACTCAGGTAGGCCGCGGCATTCAAATGATGCTCAGTTGGTATTAAGGGGCCCAAAGTGTGCCAAGAAAATCTCCCCCATATCATTACACCCCCACCAGCCTGAACCGGTGATACAAGGCGGGGTGGATCCATGCACCAAATTCTGACCCCACCATCTGAATGTTGCAGCTGAAATCGAAACTCACCAGACCAGGCAACGTTTTTCCAATCTTCTATTGTCCAATTTTGGTGATCCTGTGCCAATTGTAGCCTCAGTTTCCTGTTCTTAGCTGACAGGAGTAGCACCCGGTGTGGTCTTCTGCTGCTGTAGCCCATCTGCTTTGAGGTTGGATGTGTTGTGTGTTCAGAGATGGTATTCTGCATACCTTGGATGTAACGAGTGGTTATTTCAGTTACTGTTTCCTTTCTATCATCTGGAACCAGTCTGCCCATTCTCCTCTGACCTCTGACATCAACAAGGCATTTTCCTCCACACAACTACCGCGCACTGGATATTTTTTCTTTTTTCCCACCATTCTCTGTAAACCCGAGAGATGGTTGTGTGTGAAAATCCCAGTAGATCAGCAGTTTTTGAAATAATCAGACAGGCCCGTCTAACCAACAACCATGCCACGTTCAAAGTCACTTAAATCCCCTTTCTTCCCCATTCTGATGCTCAGTTTGAACTTCACCAAGTCGCCTTCACCACGTCTAGATGCCTAAATGCATTGAGCTGCTGCCATGTAATTGGCTGATTGGCAATTTGCGTTACCATGAAATTGAACATGTGTACCTAATAAAGTTGCCGGTGAGTGTATGTCACCCATTGTATTAACTTGGAGTTCAGCTTTAAAGGCCAATGTATGTTTTCCAGTGATCCATACTAATAAAGGGTGCCAACATCAAAAACATTCATCCAGCATTGATGAAGATCTATGTGATGTCTCCTGACAGCCCGACATGTAATCGAGATGAAAGACGGCCCCAGCCTTGGCTCCTCCCGAGCTCCATCGGGAGTGCAGCATTTCTGCACCACATAGATCCACATGAATCTTGTATAAAAACATATGCTGAATCTGGAATTTTCTTGCTGCAAACATACAGTTGATCCCTATATTTGACGAGAAGCCCCAATGAAATCTAGGGGATCAAATACAAAGGTCGGTAACAAGTGGTTGCAGATTGGGATCAAGAGGAAGCGTAGTTGAGGAACAAGCCAAAGAGTGGTGGTGAAGATATGGGCGACAGCAGGACAAGGGCAAGATATTGGCTGGAGAGAGCACAGTCATCTGGCAAACAGGAAGTGCAAAGACATGGCTTAAATAGGAAGTTCATGGGAGGAGCAAAGGGTTCAAGGTTCACCAGAAACAAGGCACAAGGTAGGATTGTCCAAGGGATCCGACGGTAAGCTGGCCAGCATCTCAAGTGGCTGGACAAGAAGAGCTACTGCTGGAAGCAGCAGAGGTTGTGGGTTCAGATCCTGGTCCACATGTGTGTGGTGGAGAGCATCCAACCAGAAATCCTCCTTTTTACTCATTGCAGTCTGTTGTTTAAAGTGACCTCACAATCAGAACATTTATAGACATACAAATGCTGTGAGAGGGGAAAAGTCTTAAAGATCATTTCTCCGAATTGCTGCTTAGGAGATCTCATATAATATTACAAATCAAACGGTCTCATACCTATTAAAACAATACCATTATATTTATTATTGACGCTGTTCTGCATAAATCAATAATCTGCAAAGGTTATCATAGTCTGCAGGGAGCACTTTTGTAAAATCTACATTTTTTGCTTTAAGCTTTTCTACAATTTGCATTTTTAGTTGGAATGTTTAGAGGATTTTATCATTATTTATTAGGCTATATATTCATACAATCCCTTTTTTTTAATAATCATTTAATGTCAGTGCTTTATCATATCATTTCTAACATTCATTTATTTTTTTATATTTATTCATTTACTGCTTCATTATATTAAACTAACATGTCTGTAGAATCAAATTCCAGAATGCCTTATATTTACTCTTTGTAAAAGTAGAAGTATAATAAAAACTTTTTTTTTGGATGGAGTAAGGAAGGTTATAATCCAGTGATGGCCCGTCCATAGAGGGCGCACAGGCGCCGCCCCCCGCCCCCCCCCCCCCCCCTCACATACATGCGTCCGGCCCCCTAATCTACATTCGGGGCGCCGGATGCAAGGATTTGGAGGCTCTAATTGGCTTTAAAAAAGGGTGTGTTCCAGGTGCAGGGCATTGCGCCCTGAGCTCACCCACTTGTGTAACAATAGCAAATTAATATTCACTATTGTCTTCCTGATTTTCCTCCTGGCCAATCAGGAAGCAGTTCCTGAGACCTGATTGGCCGCAGGACTCCGAGCCAATCGCGTCTCAGTCAGGACCCACTTCCTGTTGGGCCTGGAGGAGAAGCAATGACCCCGGAGCAAGGACCTGCAGCCCGGATCCATGTCTGCCTGATCTGCCTCCTTCCTCGGGTAAGGAGGCTTCTGATCGCCGCCGCATTCCTGTTTGTGTCCCGCACAGGGGGGGGGGTGTCACCGCATTCCCGTCCTGCGGGGGGGGGAATCACTGACTTCTCATCCGTCTTCTGCGGGGGGGGGGGAATCACTGGAATCACTGACTTCTCATCCGTCTTCTGCGGGGGGGGGGGGGAATCACTGACTTCTCATCCGTCTTCTGCGGGGGGGGGGAATCACTGGAATCACTGACTTCTCATCCGTCTTCTGCGGGGGGGGGGGAATCACTGACTTCTCATCCGTCTTCTGCGGGGGGATCACCGCATTCTCATCCATCTTCTGCGGGGGGGATCACTGCATTCTCATCCGTCTTCTGCGGGAGGGGGGAATCACTTCCTTCTCATTCGTCTTCTGCGTGGGGGGGGTGAATGGCCGCATTCCCATCCGTTTTCTGCGGGGGGATCACAGCATTCCTATCCATCTTCTGCGGGGGGGATCACAGCATTCCCATCCGTCTTCTGCGGGGGGGATCACCGCATTCTCATCCGTCTTCTGCGGGGGGATCACCGCATTCTCATCCGTCTTCTGCGGGGGGGATCACTGCATTCCCATCCGTCTTCAGCGGGGGGGGATCACCGCATTCTCATCCGTCTTCTGCGGGGGGATCACCGCATTCTCATCCGTCTTCTGCGGGGGGGATCACTGCATTCTCATCCGTCTTCTGCGGGGGGGGGGAATCACTTCCTTCTCATTCGTCTTCTGCGTGGGGGGGGGTGAATGGCGGCATTCCCATCCGTCTTCTGCGGGGGGATCACTGCATTCTCATCCGTCTTCTGCGGGGGGATCACCGCATTCTCATCCGTCTTCTGCGGGGGGGATCACCGCATTCTCATCCGTCTTCTGCGGGGGGGATCACCGCATTCTCATCCGTCTTCTGCGGGGGGGATCACCGCATTCTCATCCCTCTTCTGCGGGGGGGATCACTGCATTCCCATCCGTCTTCTACGGGGGGGGATCACCGCATTCTCATCCGTCTTCTGCGGGGGGAACATCCCATTCTCATCCGTCTTCTGCGGGGGGGATCACTGCATTCTCATCCGTCTTCTGCGGGGGGAATCACTTCCTTCTCATTCGTCTTCTGCGTGGGGGGGGTGAATGGCCGCATTCCCATCCGTCTTCTGCGGGGGGATCACTGCATTCTCATCTGTCTTCTGCGGGGGGGATCACTGCATTCCTATCCGTCTTCTGCGGGGGGGATCACCGCATTCTCATCCGTCTTCTGCGGGGGGGATCACTGCATTCTCATCCGTCTTCTGCGGGGGGGATCACTGCATTCCTATCCGTCTTCTGCGGGGGGGATCACCGCATTCTCATCCGTCTTCTGCGGGGGGGATCACTGCATTCTCATCCGTCTTCTGCGGGGGGGATCACTGCATTCTCATCCGTCTTCTGCGGGGGGGATCACTGCATTCTCATCCGTCTTCTGCGGGGGGGGAATCACTTCCTTCTCATCCGTCTTATGTGGGGGGGGGATCGCCGCATTCCAGTCCGTCTTCTGCGGAGGGGGGGATCACCGCATTCTCATCCGTCTTCTGCGGGGGGGATCACTGCATTCTCATCCGTCTTCTGCGGGGGGGGGGGAATCACTTCCTTCTCATTCGTCTTCTGCATGGGGGGGGTGAATGGCCGCATTCCCATCCGTCTTCTGCAGGGGGATCACCGCATTCTCATCCGTCTTCTGCGGGGGGGATCACTGCATTCTCATCTGTCTTCTGCGGGGGGGGATCACTGCATTCCCATCCGTCTTCTGCAGGGGGGATCACCGCATTCTCATCCGTCTTCTGCGGGGGGGATCACTGCATTCTCATCCGTCTTCTGCGGGGGGGATCACCGCATTCTCATCCGTCTACTGCGGGGGGGAATCACTTCCTTCTCATCCGTCTTATGTGGGGGGGGGATCGCCGCATTCCAGTCCGTCTTCTGCGGAGGGGGGGATCACCGCATTCTCATCCGTCTTCTGCAGGGGTAGGGGGGGAATTGCCATATTCCCGTCCATCTCCCACACGGGGGGGCAGGGTTGCCGTTGGTTTTCTGCACTCTATCCAAAATTTTAAAAAAAGCCTTTAGTATCACTTTAACCACTTCCCATCCACACCTCCCAACTTTATGAGATGGGAACGAGAGACACCTATTAGCGAAAGTATGTAGGGCATAGGACACACCCCCTGCCACACCCCCTTAAAGGAGAATTATGCAAATAAAATGATTAGTTAAACCCACAAGTGTTTTTTTGGGGGTTTTTTTTTTATCACTACTATTCCTCTATATTGGCTTATGAAATGTACAAATGCAGCAATTTAGAAATTGGATAAAAGGTTTAGCGCTGGGAAACACTTTTTGAAAGATAAATAGTGTATTTTATATACAATTATATGGATCAGACCAAAATGTGGGACAAATGAGGAGGAAACAGGGATAGAGGGACATTGTTCCAAATCAGGGACAGTTGGGAGCTATGCCCGTCCACCCTGTAGCAGTTGTACTGCTACAGGGCAGTACATATGCTGCGCCAGATCACATATACGTATGTACATATACATGCAACGGGTTCACCACCGGTGACTTTCTCCCACTGTGATCACACAGTGGTAGCCGATTTGCGGGTACGGCAGGCTCGATGTCCCTGTACCCTAGTAAAAGTTTTGGGTACCCCCCCCCCATGTCTTTATGGACCTTGCACTGGTGCGCAGTCATGTTGGAACAGAAAGGGGTCGTCCCCAAACTGTTCCCACAAAGTTGGGAGCATGAAATTGTCCAAAATGTCTTGGTATGCTGACGCCTTAAGTGTTCCCTTCACTGGAACTAAAGGGGCCAACCCAACCCCTGAAAAACAACCCCACACCATAATCCCCCCTCCACCAAAGGATTTGGACCAGTACACAAAGCAAGGTCCATAAAGACACGGTTGAGCGAGTTTGGGGTGGAGGAACTTGACTGGCCTGCACAAATGCGCTTCTGGAAGAATGATCAAACATTCCCATGGACACCCTCCTAAACCTTGTAGACAGCCTTCCCAGAAGAGTTGAAGCTGTTACGGCTGCAAAGGGTGGGCCAACTCAATATTGAACCCTATGGATTAAGACTGGGATGCCATTAAAGTTCATGTGCGTGTAAAGCCAGATGTCCCAATACTCTTGACCATATAGTGTATTTGCAGAGGCTGCAGCCCCTCCGGAGTCGGATGTGACTTGAGGAGGAGGCTGTTGAGTTCTCCCAGATTGCACTATGCAGTGGAAATGCCCCCCTGGCTTCTACCATGATGAGTATCACCTTCTGAGAGTGTCAGGATGAGCCTGACCTGAAGTCCTCTCTTGTCTGAGATCATCTTCTCAGATAAAAATAACAAAAGGATAATAAAGCTCTTCTATAAACGTCTTCGGCGTCAGCTGATGTGTCTTTTCTGGGAGTTTTCTGCTATTTTTTTTTTGTTTATTTGCGTTTGAACTTGGCAAGCGTTCCTCTTCCCTCAGCTAAATCCCTTCTGGTGGAACAGAATTCTCTGTAACCTGTATTTTGGAAACATTGTTTGCTTAAATACACCTTCTACTGTATACAAAAATAAACATGTCGGCATACCGGCTCCAATGCGGCTTTAAAGCGGTTTTCCTGACCTCCTTCAGTTGTTGGGCCAACAGGTAAGGACATCGCTCCAGGGACTGGTTTTATCTCCAGCAACCTCCACCCCAAAATCATATTTTCTTTTCTTTTAAATTCCTGATAGTTATCAGATCCTCAAAGTCTGGTGGCTTTTTCCAGCTAGTGACAAAATTATTTTAATGACCCATCCCTTCGCAAACACGCGCTGGCCAAGGTTCCTTTCTGATCATTAAGTTCTAACCCCTCTCCACTCTGTCCAAATTTTAGAAATAAGTTTTGGTTTTAGTTCTGCTTTAATATCATAGAAGCCAGCCATTTATCAAACAAACGTATTGAAATCACCTGTGTATTTAACGGCATCCATCCCATGGATTTAGAGACACATGAGGCACGGGGGCCTCCATGCATACACTCCAAGGGAGGACACACTCCCTTCCCCTTCAGTTGGACATCTCCCCTTGGCTCTCCACCTTGGGTGCTGACCAGGCAGGACAGGTTCAGGATCATGTTCTAGCCAAACCAGCACATCCTTCTACACAGACCTCCCCTGGCAGAAACCCGGGAGGAAGGACCCCTTAGCAGAGTGTAGGCAGGTGGCCTACTGTATGTTTAGTTAGCATTCACCTGCCCTGGTCAGGGGTTAATGTTTTGCCGCTTTCCCTGAGAGTTTTCGCAGGCTTTTTCTAGGGGTCCAGCCCAGTGGGGCCCGTCCATAAAGGGCGCATGGGCGCCGCCTCCCTTATCCATGCATCCGGCCTCCTGATCTACATATTCCGACCATGGATTCCAATGCGGAGTGGGTGTTTTTGAAGCACCTGATTAGAGCCAGAGGCTCTAATAGGCTTCAAAAAGGGTTGCCTCGGAGCGCAGAGCATTGTGCTCCGAGGCCACCCAGTTGTGTGACCATAGCGAATTAATTTTCGCTATTTTCACACTAAAGTTCCTCCCCGCCAATCAGGAGGCAGGTTTGATTGGCAGGGTCCAGCCTTCCTCCTGCCTGGATCCTGCGGGCTCAGGGGCTTAACCAATTCCCGCCCGGCAAATAGTCAAATGATGATAAGGGAACAAGAAGGAAGCGCCACCTACGTGCAATAAGTTAAGTATGGTTTAATAGCACAACAAATAATGCACTTACAGGAAGAAGAATAAGATCGGGCTCATCTGTGCCATTTAGCACAAGGCGCAGTCCAGTCTCTGGTCCATCTTGTTCCACGGGTTGGCAGTTGTTGAAGACGAGATCTGCAGTCTTTCCTGCGGCCACCAGGAAGTCAGCCAAGTTCTACAGGCCTGTAGAAGGAGCTGATGACTTCGAACGCGTAGCCTGTGTGTTCTCTCCAGACTCTTCTCCCTCGTTGCTTCCCCCGCTTCAACTTCCTGACGTCATCACCTGTGTTCCACCTGCGTTCCACGCCGGACTTGGCTGACTTCCTGGTGGCCGCAGGAAAGACTGCAAATTTCATCTTCAATGACTGCCAACCCATGGAACAAGATGGACCAGAGACCGGACCACACCTTGTACTAAATGGCACAGATGAGCCCGATTTTATTCTTCTTCCTGTAAGTGCATTACTTGTTGTGCTATTAAACCCTACTTAACTTATTGCACTTAGGTGGCGCTTCCTTCTTCTTGCTTGTCTTCCTATTTACAGAGCTGGCTTCTCTCTGAGGATAGCTGCCGCCCACCACCATTCCTTTTTAGGACTTGCCATTTGTTCATTATATCCTGAGGACTGATGAACTGTGACTGTTTTTTTACAGACATTGCCTGTTGCATGTATAGAGGTAAATATATCTTTGCGCTCAGGGTTTTCTTTTTTCCTTGTAATAGTTAAATGATGGCCGGGTGGGAGCTCTCTTGTTCTGGGAGGACGTCATATGAAGTCCTCCCAGAATGCACCTCGTGCGAGCCCCAGAGGCCACGCTGTAGCGCGATCTGTCAAGATCTGCAAATGACAGATCAGCGTACCGGCCCGCTGCCGGTACCATGTGATCGCTGTGACCAATCACAGCAGATCACATGACAATTGTACACAATGGATGGCTTCCATTCATACCATTCATTGTGTACACTTAGGTTGCTTGCTGTGATTGGTCGCAGTGATCATATGGTACAGACAGGGCCAATGATAGCCCATTTGTACTGTGTGATTAGCTGTGGCCAATCACAGCTAATCACAATAGTAAACACCAAATGAATCGATTTCATTCAGTAAAAAATGGTGGTTTATAAAAAGTGAAATCATAGTATGTAAAAATTAAAAAAAAAAATCCTGATCACCTCCCCGAAGTAGTACAGTGTTATTATGGTAACACTGTGTTGCTCTGGTCACAGTATGCAAAAAAATTTAAACAAAAAGAAAACAAATCTTATAATTTTTCTTTTTTTTTTACATACGGTCACTAGTCAGTGTCCCTGATCACCGCCACACCAGTCATATGGTGTCAATGTACTGCACTGATGACAGTATGTAAAAAAAGAATGTGAATTTGGGTTATTTTCACCAAAGAAATACATTTTGGCCTAAATTTATGAGGAAAGATTATTTATTTGCAAAATGTTATAACGGAAACTTTTTTTTTTTTTTTCAAATATTCATTTATTTAGCAATGTTTGAATTCTCACATGACCACAGACTCTGCCTGGTCCCGGGCATTGGTGAGCATGCCTTCAGGCAAGGCGTTACCCCACGTGCAGGGGTGTAGTAAAACCCCCAGAGGTTGGCCTGGGGGACATAAATATTTATAAATCAGCATAGCTGCAGCTACCCTATTAGGATACTTAATTAGAAGTCTGCGCTTAGGAAAGTAATCAGAAGGGCTGCAGCCTCCTCTTAATTAATTCCTAATAGGAGTTAATTGGAAATATATAAAGGAGAGGTCTGGGGAATTGGCGCTGCCCTATTACAGTGTATATTACTTAAAAAGTCAAAATAAAAGTAAATAAGTGACAAAAAGTGCGTGTAAGGGGAAAGGACTTGATGTATGTCCCTTAGGTAAATGTACCCCTACGCATGTGCAAAAATACAAAAATAAATAATGTGAAGAAAGTTTACGTGTTTGGTGAAAAAATATATATAGTATATGACCCTTTAAAGGTGAACGTGCAATTCCTCTGTGTTATTTATGTGAATGATACCTCTCATATGTTCCAACGGGTGGGTTGGGTTTACACTTGCCCAACCTCCATTATAAATCTTTGCATTTGCAGCAAACCACTATAAAATAAAGTAGTGTGTAGCCTCCTTTTGAAATTATTGGGGTCCGTGAAAAAGCACACTATTTGGGGGCTACCAACATCCGTGTAAGATTACCACATATCCACAATTTGTATAGTGACTGAAGTGCACTGTGTGTGAAAAAGAAAAGTGCTAAGACTCTATATTACAGTATATTAGACTTCCTCAAAATTCATATATATAAAAATAGGAATCCAAACATCAGTTAAATTATAAACAGCGTATATGAATGCAGCATCTATAAAAAATATAAACAGCGTATATGAATGCAGCATCTATAAAAAATATAAACAGCGTATATAAATGCAGCATCTATAAAAAAGTCCCTGTGATGGACCCAGGCAAAAATAAAATGTCTTATTTGCAGAGACAGGAATATTAAGAACACCAGGATCGGTTGACATGCAGCTAGAAATGCCCAAGGGGTAATAAGAGGTGACTTCGGTGCATGCAGAAGCTGGCGACTCCAAGTGCTCCCCCCCGTGCTCCCCCACCCACCAGAATCCTCCACCCCCTAGGGGGCACTAAGCAGAGGAGCGGGTGCCCTTGGGTAGCTGCCTCTGATAGATGTCCCTCTTAGGCTTCACTGCTCCCTGAGGTTCCTCCATCGATCCGGTTATAAGGGTCCCCTTATAATGATCCAGGCCCGGGTACCTCCACTGTTATCCACCTCCGTACTGCTATATCCTCCTCACACAAGGAAACAGACAGGGGGCCTGCGTAGTGAAGCATGTCCAGTCCATTTGACAAGTTAAAAGTTCATAAAAGCATTACAAACACGGCTGTAAGCTAAGGATGGGACCGGGAAGCAAATCCGAGCACGCGTCCCACCTTGCGCTCCAGCCGGCTCCTCCGGGTATGACTCCTAGGCGGAGTCACGCTCACACATCATACCTGGAGGAGCCGGCTGGAGCGCAAGGTGGGACGCGTGCTCGGATTTGCTTCCCGGTCCCATCCTTAGCTTACAGCCGTGTTTGTAATGCTTTTATGAACTTTTAACTTGTCAAATGGACTGGACATGCTTCACTACGCAGGCCCCCTGTCTGTTTCTTTGTGTGAGGAGGATCTAGCAGTACGGAGGTGGATAACAGTGGAGGTACCCGGGCCTGGATCATTATAAGGGGACCCTTATAACCGGATCGACGGAGGAACCTCACGGAGCAGTGAAGCCTAAGAGGGACATCTATCAGAGGCAGCTACCCAAGGGCACCCGCTCCTCTGCTTAGTGCCCCCTAGGGGGTGGCGGATTCTGGTGGGTGGGGGAGCACGGGGGGGGAGCACTTGGAGTCGCCAGCTTCTGCATGCACGGAAGTCACCTCTTATTACCCCTTGGGCATTTCTAGCTGCATGTCAACCGATCCTGGTATTCTTAATATTCCTGTCTCTGCAAATAAGACATTTTATTTTTGCCTGGGTCCATCCATCACAGGGACTTTTTTATAGATGCTGCATTCATATACGCTGTTTATATTTTTTATAGATGCTGCATTCATATACGCTGTTTATATTTTTTATAGATGCTGCATTCATATACGCTGTTTATAATTTAACTGATGTTTGGATTCCTATTTTTATATATATATGAATTTTGAGGAAGTCTAATATACTGTAATATAGAGTCTTAGCACTTTTCTTTTTCACACACAGTGCACTTCAGTCACTATACAAATTGTGGATATGTGGTAATCTTACACGGATGTTGGTAGCCCCCAAATAGTGTGCTTTTTCACGGACCCCAATAATTTCAAAAGGAGGCTACACACTACTTTATTTTATAGTGGTTTGCTGCAAATGCAAAGATTTATAATGGAGGTTGGGCAAGTGTAAACCCAACCCACCTGTTGGAACATATGAGAGGTATCATTCACATAAATAACACAGAGGAATTGCACGTTCACCTTTAAAGGGTCATATACTATATATATTTTTTCACCAAATACTTAAACTTTCTTCACATTATTTATTTTTGTATTTTTGCAGCTACCCTATTGCCTAAATTGTCTGTGACACCTACTTGCGGTAAACAAGAACAGCCACAAACTCTGAGTTTGGGGGAAAGACAAGTGAGATGCTACAAGTCAGCCTGGGCAGATTACCGATCGGCAGAACTAACCTTGGCTAGTCACCTCTGCTTAAGGCAGGTGGTCTACATATGACTCTGGCTTTCCCAGGATGGCACCTGCAGCCCATTATGGAGGACACCCAAGTCCAAAGCTGGGCTCCCCCTAGTACCTGTAGTAAACAGCACTTATGTGACTGCTTTTATTACTGGAAATCAATGGGCTTCAGTGGGTGACTTAGTGATCATCAGATAGCTACATAATTTCCCTGCACCACCGACCCCACAGAGTGGACAGCACTCCATGGGAACAGCACCAACAGCTACCTAGCCACCTGCACTACCTGCCTACAGGCAGTGCATGCTTTGCAAGAAGCAGAAGGGCAGTAGTTGGTGTAATTAGGCGAGCCCATGAGTGTGAGTGTACTTCCTGTTTTATCCACTCGGTGGCGCCCTCCTTTAAGATAACAGTAAGTTACAGGGTGGGAGGAGTTTGGGTGGAAAGTGCAAGGGGATATGAGCTCAGCTCCGTAGTTGGCCCCCATGGGTCTTGGTGAGGCCCTTTAAGATGATATGTAACCTATTAGTGTATTCAGGAATTGGATGCCCTGAACTTATGTAGGTGCTAGAGTTAGTTTTTTTTTTTTGGCCAGTGCAGGTAAATTTAGGCAGGCCTAGCTAAAGCCTGTTTGTTTTGATCTGGGGGGCTGGGAGTGGTTTAGTATAGGCTGGTGACTCATAGATAGCATCACCTTTTTGGTTACCTCCCTCTGGCCTCTAGAATCTTCTAGAAGCAGAGGAGGAGAAGAGAGGTGGAGCTGTCTGGGGTGTGGTAAGGAGCCCTGACCAATCCCCAACTAGATTTGGCAGGGGGCAGGCCTCCTTAAATACAGTGGGTCAGCCCAGCTGGGGAGGAGTTGTTCAGGTGGAAGAACTGAGAGATGGAGTGTTAGGCTGCTGGGGCCTTGGAGGGAGCCCTCCCAGTCTGGGGGGGGGGGTGACCTTGGGCCAGGGGCTCAGAGCTGTGAAGGAACCCCACACAACCCAAGGGGTGTCCTGAACAGGAGCAGGAGAGGACAGCTGGGAACACTGCTGGGCAAGTCTTCAGGAGGGATCCACCAGGTGTCGGCGAGTGACAGGCACAGTCTGGAGAGCTGGGAGAGGCATGCTGGGAGTGGATGTAGAGCCAGCGGGAAAGACTGTGATGTTACTGGCAAAGAAGTCGGGCTGTTTCAGCCAGGAGGGCTGACAGAGTCTGCACAGGACTGGCTGGGATCAGTAGTCCACCTCAATACAGCTAGCACTAAAGGACTTTCTTTCACCATTGGTTGCTACACCAAAGGGGCAGGCCGATCCCTGCCAGCAAATGGCAAATCCCTAAAGTTGGGCCTAATTCAGAGTTGGGCCTAACCATGTGCCAGCTGTGCCAGGAACCAAGTATTGCACAGGAGAGAAAGTGACAGTCTACAAATAAGCATTGTGCTGGAGAAGTCTGGAGCTTTAGAGAATGTGAATGGAGGTTCCAATCAATCATTTCATCGTTTAATACTATTGATTCTGGGAATCCCATAATCCCTTTACCCCATCCAAGTTTAATCCCTCCATAAAATAACAAAAGCAAAGCTGATGGACTGTTCATTGTCTGGAGAGTGACTGGAAGTGAATGCCAGGCTGAGCAGGGTGACAGGTGGAACTACTACATTCAGCGGCCCCACGCGGGTACTAGCAGTGCTTTTCGGCTGCTAGTGGGGCGCTTTTAACCCCCTGCTAGCGGCCGAATAAAGGGTTAAAAGCACCCGCAAAGCGCCTCTGCCAAAGCACTTTGCAGGTGCTTCAGCAGCGGTGCCCATTTATTTCAATGGGCAGGGGTGGTGTATACATCGCTCCCGCACCACCAAAAAGATGCTGCTTGCAGGACTTTTCGTAATGTCATGCAAGCACACCACCTCAGTGTGAAAGCACTCGGGCTCTCACAGTGGGGCTGCAGGGGAGGCGTTTTTCAGGCACTTTACAGGCGCTATTTTTAGCCCAATAGCGCCTGAAAAATACCCCAGTGTGAAAGGGGTCTAAAGTGTTTGGCTTGAGGAAAAAGTGGCAACCCTAGCAGGACGTGGGGCAGGGACTTGTGCTTTGGTGCCAATATAAAACTAATCACAGATCCCCTCTTACATGTCGTAACTATCCTTGTGCTATATAGCAGCGATCCCCAACCTTTTTTTACAGCAGGGTTTTGTTTTGTGGCAGCCAATTTTTCCAGGGACGGGGGGGTGTTGGGTTGTGTGGGGGGGGGGGGCAGTTGGTGATGGGATATTCACGGACTCGGTCCTTAGCCCCCTTCACAGCACAGTCCCCCCTTTTAAAGCAGTCCCACAGTGTCCTCAGTTCCCCTTCACATCACAGCCCCCCTTTACATTATAGTGCCCCTTTACAATGCAGTCCCCATTACATCACAGTACCCCTTTACATTGCAGTTCCCTTTACATTAATGTAACACAGACTGCACTGTAAAGGGGGGCTGTGATGGAAAGGGCACTGCACTGTAATGTAAAGGGGGCTGTGGTGTGAAGGGGACTGCACTGCAAAGAGGCACTATAATGTTCATAGTGCCTCTTTGCAGTGCAGTCCGCTTTATATCACAGTGCCCCTTTGCAGTGCAGTCCCCTTTTTATCACAGTGCCCCTTTGCAGTGCAGTCCCCTTTATATCACAGTGCCCCTTTGCAGTGCAGTCCCCTTTTTATCACAGTGCCCCTTTGCAGTGCAGTCCCCTTTATATCACAGTGCCCCTTTGCAGTGCAGTCCCCTAGCAATCACAGCCACCCCCTCTCCATCACAGTGCCCCTTGCAGTTGTGACCCTCACTCTCTGCCTCCCCTGCACAGTCCTATGGCAGGGCAGAGGCAGGCTTCAGCCCGTGTCTCCTCTCCCGGCTAGCCGGCCCTGCCTATAATGTCAATTATATTAGCAGGGCAGGGGGTGAGAGGCCCTTTAGATCTGGACGGAAGGGCGGGAGCTGCCCAACTCATCATATTACCCGTTCTTCCACAGGCCACGGACCGGTACTGGGGGTTTCTAATTTTTTGCTAAACAAACTAAAACAGACCAAAAATTTTGAAAAAAAAAAATTTTCTTAGTTTCTGTGATAACATTTTGTAAATAAGTCATTTTTCTCCTTCACTGATGTACCCTGAGGAGGCTGCACCGATAGGCACTGGTAGGCTGCACTGATGGGTACTGATGAAGAGGCACTGATGGCCACTGATAGGCAGCACTGATGGGCACTGATAAATGGCACTGATGAGGAGGCACTGATGGGCACTGACAGGCATCACTGATGGGCACTGAAAGGCAGCACTGATAGGCAGTACTGATGGGCACTAATAGGCGGCACTGATGAGGAGGCACTGATGGGCACTGACAGGCATCACTGATGGGCATTGAGAGGCAGCACTGATAGGCAGTACTGATGGGCACTGATAGGCAGTACTGATGGGCACTGATTGACAGCACTAGTGGGCACTGATGGGACTGCACTGATCATCAGGGCATGGATTGTCAGTTCAGATGCCCCCACCGAGGAATGCCGCTTACCAGCTCTCCCCACCTCATGCGCCGTCAGCATGAGGAGAGGAATGCCGATAACCAGCATTTCCTGTTTACTCTGTGATTGGACACAGTTGATCACATGGTGATCGGTGATGCGCTGTGTCAGAGGTACACAACGAAGCACTGATCACCACGGAGTGCACCCCCCGTGGGCGCGCATGCACGGCGAGAACGGGAGGTCCTCCCAGAACGAGAGCGCTCCCTCCCGTCCCTCATTTCACTATACGACGGGCGGGAAGCAGTTAAAAAATGTTTAACAATCACAAGGTCACATGAAAGCGGTTGTCTCTGGTGCAGTGAAATGCACGTACGTTGAGTACCAATTGCTGATTATGGGTTGTGGTAACACACGTTTCGCTGCACATTACGGGAAGACATAGGTGTGAAGCCTTAATAATGCATAAAGGAAAAAAAAAATAAAGCAGTGACTGTGAATGGACGCTGTGGGATTACATGAGGACAATATGTGTTAATCCATAAAATGTGTATGTTAAATGTTGGCCGGTTTTTGGTTCCTGCATTTCAGGACGCCGCGACAATTACACCGCCTAATAAGCATATGCGCCGTCTAGGAAAGGATGTGTGTTAATTATTAGATGCCACTTTCATTAACCTCTGCTGCTGTGGGAATAGCAATTAAATAGAATCCAGGCTCCGGGAAGACAAACTGTGACTGTCGGAGAAAACATACAGCTAGATTCATTTCTAGAATTTGTTTGTTTTATGGGCCGAGCAAATCATTTAGACAGATCCCCAAATTAAATAGACATTTATTGCCCCACCCCAAATAAATCCTTATAGATGTAGCGCTCTGCCCTAGATGGGCTAGATTTTAGAGTAACACCAGTGTTATGCGGCGGACTGGGCCGGGGGGGGGGGGCAGGGTCTAGGAGGCAAATCGGTCTGGCACCCCCATAAAGTGGACGAAGAGGAAAAGATTGAGCCTAAAAAGGAAGGGGTGTGGCTTACAGATGTATGGGTGGGTCTTAAACAGGAAGGGGTGTGGCCTTGACAGGAAGGGGTGGGCCGTATTTAAATTAGGGGGTGCGGGCCTAGGGTAGCACAAAACCTAAATACACCACTGAGTGGACTAGTGATCTAAATGTTAAAGTCTGGTCAGATTTCCCTAAGTTCGGTGATTGATTACTCCAGTCTGCTTCTGGAAGAGTTTTCCAGGAAAATCAAGTAGGAGGGTCAATCACTGAGTTATGAATGTTTTTCAGACCTCAGCCAATCCCTGGGGATGTGCTCTCAGAAGGTGGCTGGGGAAGGGGGGGGTTGATAAGTGCTCGGGGAGGCTCCTGGGGCTGCTGCCCCTGGGAGGCAGTCAGTGTGTGTTCCCAGAAGAGTTTGTGTATTTAGAAAAGAGGTAAAGGTACTTTAAGGGTGCCAGACCATAGTATTTATAAAATCATTCCTTTATTGTACAAAGGCTAAAAATCAGTATATAAATACTGTTAACTCATTAAAACCAAAGAGAAGATCCAAATGTGGATATTAAGTCGTTGACAAATGCTTATTGCTCAACGTGTTTCGCCAACCAGCTTCTTCAGGAGCGGCAAAGCATACAATAGTGTAAAAAACATAAATCCACAGAGGAAATAGACAGCTTTCCACAAGGAGCCACTAAAAATTCATGCGCCAGGATATCCAGTCCCCATAGGTGTTACATAGTTACATAGTAGGTGAGGTTGAAAAAAGACACAAGTCCATCAAGTCCAACCTATGTGTGTGATTATATGTCAGTATTACATTGTATATCCCTGTATGTTGCGGTCATTCAGGTGCTTATCTAATAGTTTTTTGAAACTATCGATGCTCCCCGCTGAGACCACCGCCTGTGGAAGGGAATTCCACATCCTTGCCGCTCTTATGCTCCGTACACACGGTCGGATTTTCCGATGGAAAATGTCCAATCGGAGCGTGTTGTCGGAAATTCCGACCGTGTGTGGGCTCCATTGGACATTTTCCATCGGATTTTCCGACACACAAAGTTGGAGAGCAGGAGATAAAATTTTCTGACAACAAAATCCGTTGTCGGAAATTCCGATCGTGTGTACACAAATCCGACGGACAAAGTGCCAGGCATGCTCAGAATAAATAAAGAGATAAAAGCTATTGGCCACTGCCCCGTTTATAGTCCCGACGTACGTGTTTTACGTCACCGCGTTTAGAACGATCGGATTTTCCGACAACTTTGTGTGACCGTGTGTATGCAAGACAAGTTTGGGCCAACATCCGTCGGAAAATATCCTAGGATTTTGTTGTCGGAATGTCCGAACAAAGTCCGACCGTGTGTACGGGGCATTACAGTAAAGAACTCACTATGTAGTTTAAGATTAAACCTCTTTTTTTCAATTTTTTTTAATTCCAATTTGTTTTATTAGGTTTTTTAATGAATGGTCACGTGTCTTGTTAAACTCCCTTCCACTAAAAAGTTTTCTCCCTATTGTGGGGTCACCAGTACGGTATTTGTATATTGAAATCATATCCCCTCTCAAGTGTCTCTTCTCCAGAGAGAATAAGTTCAGTGCTCGCAACCTTTCCTCATAACTAAGATCCTCCAAACCCTTTATTAGCTTTGTTGCCCTTCTTTGTACTCGCTCCATTTCCAGTACATCCTTCCTGAGGACTGGCGTCCCAGAACCGGACAGCATACTCCAGGTGCGGCTGGACCAGAGTCTTGTAGAGCAGGAGAATTATCGTTTTAGTTAAAGTCATATAGGGAACAATAGGAGCCAAGGACCAACTTGGGTATATTCCCAGTTGCCAAAGCATAGCCAATTGAAATATAAACCTGATAGTAAAATCAAAAACTGGAACCAGAGACAGGTCTCCCCAAAAAGGGGTCAACTTGGCCAAAGCCTGGTTAACACTCCTTCTCTCCCGTAGATGCTGCGGCATTCTCAGAAGAGCACATTTGGGATGTAGTGGAATGGGAGATTCGGCATCATGGATGTGCAGCCGACAAATCTGCAGAAACTGCGTGATGCCATCATGTCACTATGGACCAAAATCTCTGAGGGACGTTTCCAACACCTTGTTGAATCTATGGCACGAAGAATGAAGGCAAAAGGGGGGTCCAACCCGGGACTAGCAAGGTGTACCTAATAAAGTGGCTGGTGACTGTATATCATGGTATGTAAAATAAATTAGCATTTTGGTATGAGCAGAAAACACAGAAAATCATCTCCAGCAACGGAAGGGTTAAAGGAGACCTATGAAGATGTATGGTGGGTGTCCTAGATGGTTATAAAAGGTGTAGAGGCTGCGGAGCCGACACCCTGATAACGTCTTCATTATCCGCGGAGTCACTGAATGAACTGAAAAGGTTTATTAATGAAAATATCGTTTCCGCTTTAAAACCCCGGCATGAGCCCGGCCTCACACATTATTCTCCATCCTTCTCCCAGACCCGGTATGAATACTTCCCTTCTTAGGGTGTTAATGCGCACATTTCCATTGCATTTAGAAAAGGCCGCGTTAGACTTTTCCCTGCAGTCCATCTCTTCCTGTTACACTGATTCGCGGTGACGGCGGGTGTGATCGTGTCGGAGCATCATCTGCTCTTTTCTTATTATCTGGGATTTCATTTTTCACTTGGAAATAAACAAGCCCTCTCCGCAGAACCCACCAATACTTTGGGGGGGAACAGATAAGAAGACTGACAGCGGCCTTCAGACAGAATATTTTCTGCAGGATGGCCTCAACCAGCGCCGCCGTTCGCGGTTAAAGTACTGCTTTAATTTAAATTTCAAAAGCCAGAGAAACAAAAAAATTGGCATATTAATATATCTACCATAATGGGGGAATAGCGGGTGAGCACAGCGGCCCATTGATAGGTGATTATGAGTTCGTGCCGAGGAAGGCGGCTTTGCTGTAAACACACAGACTTATTTTTTATTTCTGTATCAGGTTGGACCACAACGTTATTTTTCTGCTTTCTTACATTGCTGCTCTTTATGCCAACAGATATTTTCTCTCCAGAGAGGAAGGTACCCCATCCCCACCCCCACAAAGAGTACTTCCCACCCCTACATCTAGCTGATTGCATCAGATCATAAAAAATGGAAAATGGAAAATGCCTTGTTGATGTCCGAGGTCAGAGGAGAATGGGCAGTCAAGACCTATCACTGGAACCAGATGTTCCAGATGATAGAAAGGCAACAGTAACTCAAATAACCACTCGTTACATCCAAGGTATGCAGAATACCATCTCTGAACGCACAACACATCCAGCCTTAAAGCAGATGGGCTACAGCAGAAGAAGACCACACTGGGTGCCACTCCTGTCAACTAAGAACAGGAAACTGAGGCTACAATTTGCACAGGATCACCAAAATTGGACAATAGAAGATTGGAAAAACGTTGTCTGGTCTGATGACTCTGATTTTCAGCTGCGAAATTCAGATGGTGGGGTCAGAATTTGGCGCATGGATCCATCCTGCCTTGTATCACCGGTTCAGGCTGGTGGTGGTGGTGTAATGGTGTGGGGGGTATTTTCATGGCACACTTTGGGCCCCTTAGTACCAGCTGAGCATCGTTTAAATGCCACAACCTACCTGAGTATTGTTGCTGACCATGTCCATCCCTTTATGACTACAGTGTCCCCATCTTCTGATGGCTAGTAAATGGCCCAAATACTCAACCAAATCTGTGGTCACATGACATCCTAGGTCCTGAGTCTTCTCTCTTGTGGACTGCAGAGTGATAGGGTCCTTGTTCTGTCCCAATGTCATATACATTCACCGGCCACCGTGCTAGTAGCGGGTTGGACCCCCTTTTGTCTTCCGAACTGCTTTCATTTTTCATGACAAAGATACAACAAGGTGTTGGAAACGTTCCTCAGAGATTTTGCTCCATAGTGACATGATAACATCACGCAGTTGCTGCAGATTTGTCGGCTGCACATCCATGATGCCAATCTTCCACCACATCCCAAAGGTCCTCTATTGGATGAGATCTGGTGAGTGTGGAGGCCATTGGAGTACAGGGACCTCATTGTCCAGTGGTGAGATGATTTGAGCTAAGCGTTTACAACCACTTTAAGTCACCTAAAAAAAGATACATTTGGTTTCCGATTGCAATATTTTATTGAACTGTTATACTGCGTACACACAATCGGATTTTCCGACAACAAATGTTGGATGTGAGCTTGTTGGCGGAAAGTCCAACCGTGTGTATGCTCCATCGGACATTTGTTGTCGGACTTTCCGCAACAAATGTTGGCTAGCATATTCTCAAATTTTCCGCCAACAAATATGTGTTGTCGGACTTTCCGATCGTCGGACAAAAGTCCAAAGTACAAACATGCATGCTCGGAATCAATGCTCAGCAAACACAACATTAGCAGAAGGAGCCCAAAGGGTGGCGCATGACTATTGAACTGAATTTTTATCGGCTTGCCGTACGTCTAGTACGTCACTACGTTTGTAATTGTTGGCCAACATTTGTGTGACCGTGTGTATGCAAGACAAGTTGGAGCCAACAACCTTCGAACAAAATTCCACGGTTTTGTTGTCGGAAAGTCCGATCGTGTGTACGGGGCATTAGAAGTGACCTTTCAACCAAGCTTATGACTTCCAATTGGGAACATTTCTTGAACCCTTAAAAAGGGAAGAACAATGGCTGGAGCAAGCAACCGGCTGAACATTGATATGTTTGTTCTTGACTGCCGAAGTTCAGCATTGGTGGTTTTCGATGGTAGACTGAATGGTACTGAGAGAAGTTGAGAGTCGGAATCTCCCCTATGACTTTTAGAGATAAGAAATCGGTCCCCTACATTAAAACAAACCTTCCTAGGCTGAAAATTTAAATCTCGACGTTGGGAAATTAGAAAATTGTCCCTTCCAGTGTGGCTCTACCCGCACTGCTAAGGTCAGGGGTGTTGCTAGGTCTACAAAAGATTTGAGGCTAGAGCCCATAGCAGCGTAGTAAAGAAAGTCATACGCTTGGGCAGGCATACACATGTATATAATATGTGTGTGTGTGTATATATCCCCAGGGAGCCCCCCTTAAACTAGGGTCCCCAGAGAGCCTCCCCCTTAAATCGGGGTCCCCAGAGAGCCTCCCCCTAAAATCGGGGTCCCCATAGAGCCTCCCCTTAAATCAGGGTCCCCAGAGAGCCTGCCCCTAAAATTGGGGCCCCCAGAGAGCCCCCCCTTAAATCAGGGTCCCCAGAGAGCCCCCCACTTACATCAGGGTCCCCAGAGAGCCCCCCCCTTTCCTTGGGGACCCCTGCAGAGACTTGGGGCTATGGGCCCCAGATTCGGGGCTATAGCCCCCAAAGCCACCCTCTAGCGACGCCACTGGCTAAGGTTATCTTCTTTTTGGATAAGTGCAACGTGGTGTGGTGGCAAAAAGCACACAGAGTCCTGGTTTACACAAAACGATGTATAGAAAAACTAGTACAACAGTACAACCAGGCCTGGGGGGGAAGTTCACCCAACCAGAACACTAATGCCGTGTACACACGGCCGGACTTCCCGACAGAAAAAGTCCGAAGGGAGCTTTCGGTCGGACATTCCGACCGTGTGTATGCCCCATCGGACTTTTTCTGTCGGCATTTCTGACGGACTCAGATATAGAACATGTTCTAAATCCTTCCATCGGAAATGCAGACGGAGTTTAGCCCGTTGGCAAGTCCGGCCGTGTAATAGGTAAATAACAGTGCAGCGCTAAGAATATATACAGAAATAAAATAACAGATTGCTCATAGCATAAGATGTTAAAAATTCCCCTTGAGTATAAAAGATGGATATAAAAGTTGACAGATAAGATCTCCACCAGCTAGCCGAACCGCTCACCTCAATCACTGGACCCCTGAGCTAACAGATGAGTCAAACAGGCGTTCGCCACTTACAGTGGTCACAGATGGAAGCTTGAATGTACAGATGAATAAGATACGATGTCCGACCCACATACATCGATCGATTTTAGATGGTCTTATCCCTCTTTTTTATTTTTTTTTATCTCTGGTTACCTTGGCCAATAGAGGATTAGGATGTACCATTTACTTGTTCATGCCTTGTTGTTATGTATGTCATCATTACACTGCGACTGACCATTTTTACGATTTATGTATGCAACATTATTCTTTATGCCATGTCGATCATTGGTCTCAATAAAACATACATATGTTTTGACTTATGTAAACTTGATTGGTCTCACCATGCAAGCCTCATTTAAAGTCCCAAACTCCCCCCTCTTAGATATCCATTCACATGGGGGGGGGGGCAGGATCTGGGGACCCCCTTAGTTAAAGGGGGCTTTCAGATTACGATAAGCTCCCCACCCACAGACCCCCACAATCACTGGGCCAGGGTTGTAGGGACGAGGCCCTTGTCCCCATCAACATGGGGTCAAGGTGTTTTGGGGGGGGACCCCAAAGCACCCTCCCCATGTTGAGGGCAAGCGGCCTGGTATGGTTCAGAAGGGGGGGTTCCCGCTCGTTCCACCCTTTCCTGGCCTGCCAGGCTGCTTGCCTTGCTCGGATAAGGGTCTGGTATGGATTTTGGGGAGGACCCCACGCTGTTTTTTTTTCTTTATTTGGCGTGGCGTTCACCTTAAAATCTATACCAGACATGAAGGGCCTGGTATGGATTTTGGGGGGACTCCATGCCATTTTTTTTCTTAATTCTGTCATAGGGTTTCTCTTAACCACTTAAATACACTATATTATATACTGTACATTGACTGCACTGTAGATATATATATATTTTTATATATATATATATATATATACTAAACTGCTTGCACACCACTTACTAACCTGCCTCTAGCTAACGTTCTCTCATTCTCCACGTCATTATAACACTATATACGACCGTCGTGTAAGCAGCCTTATATAGTGTGGGGTGTGGACTTGGCCCCCTGAGCCATGATTGGCTAAAGGCACCCTGCCTTTGGCTAATCATGGCTCTCGCAGCAGAGCGCGCTGTGATTGGCCAAAGCATGCTATGGCCAATCAGCAGCCGTCAATGCACTGCGATCCCGCAGTGCATTATGGGGCGCCCAGCGGCGCTCGATTTTGCAGCGAACGCCCCATATGTACGTTTGTTCAACTCCAACATCGGGACCATCCCTATTCAGGACCTTAGACATATGTCCCCTAGACCTAAACAAGCAGGTAAACCTTGCACTGCAGGCACAGCCTCACCGCAAGGGGGGGTTTTCAAGTTTCTCCGGAGTTGGGCTTTAATCACCCCCCCAAAAAAAGTCCCTTAAAAAGAAGACAGTTACTACATACTGAATAAAGACTCGTACCCGTAGAGTTTACAGAATCTGACACTTCCGGTGTTAATGGTCGCCTGCTGTGCTCCTTGGTTCCTCATACTGGCCCCTACATTACTACAACACGGATGAAACCTGTACCTCCTATTCCCCTTTCTTGGGCTGAGTTCTCCAATACTTTACGGGAGGGGTGATATCCAGCAAGATTTGGGAACATACACAAGTTCCATGATTTGTTTTTCTTTTCTTTTTGTTTTTTTTTTTATATATATTTTTGCTCCAGTTTTAGTGTGCAAGAAGAGGAAGTCAATAAAGCATTTACACAAACCTTAGATTATAGTGTTCCTAAATATAGGATGGTGGTTGGATGTGCCTGTGTGATCATTCTAACCTCAGCCAAAACCATCCAGAAACTGCTCCCTAAACATAACGCATATGTGCAGCTTAACTGTATATACAAGTCATGTAACCTGTAGTGGAACAAAAGCAGTTGAAAAAGGTCTCTATATATTTTCTATTCTTACAGAATGGTTGACCAGGGTTGTCTGGGGGTAAGAAAGACAATACAAGTATCTTTGTTAGTGTAGTGACCTCCTGGACCTCTAGAGGCCTGATGATGACCTCCAGAGTCAGGGAGAGCTGACATCCATCCCCGTAGAGTGGGGTTACCAGGCATGGTGGGTGTAATGCAAGATGAAATGATGGGCGCCAGGCACTTGAATGCAAATAAAGAGATTTACTGTCTCTTAACAAGAACTGTGGACGGGAGGGTGAGGGCCAGGACACCCTTAGGTAGATGCGATGACAATTAGCAGACTCCGAGACACAATAGACAAACAGCTATACAGTTCAACGCCTCCAGCCGGAAAATATCCAGAAAATATCCAGTGAGTGGCAGTTGTGTGGGGGAAAATGCCTTGTTGGAGGTCAGAGGAGAATGGGCAGACTGGCTCCAGATGATAGAAAGGCAACACTAACTCAAATAACCACTCGTTACACCCAAGGTACGCAGAATACAATCTCTGAACACACAACACATCCAAACCTCGAAGCAGACGGGCTACAGCAGCAGAAGACCACACCGGGTGCCACTCCTGTCAGCTAAGAACAGGAAACCGAGGCTACAATTCACACAGACTCACCAAAATTGGAAAATAGAAGATTGGAAAAACTTTGCCTGGTCTGATGAGTCTCGATTTCAGCTGCAACATTCAGATGGTCGGGTCAGAATTTGGCGTAAACAACATGAAAGCATGGATCCATCCTGCCTTGTATTCAGGCTGGTGGTGGAGGTGTAATGGTGGGGGGGGGATACTTTCTTGGCACACTTTGGGCCCCTTAGTACCAATTGATCATGGTTTATACACCACGACCTACCTGAGTATTGTTGCTGACCATGTCCATCCCTTTATGACTACAGTGTCCCCATCTTCTGATAGCTC
Organism: Aquarana catesbeiana; assembly: GCF_042186555.1. Classification (NCBI taxonomy): domain Eukaryota; kingdom Metazoa; phylum Chordata; class Amphibia; order Anura; family Ranidae; genus Aquarana; species Aquarana catesbeiana. The sequence continues at coordinate 15,625,975 of NC_133331.1, forward strand.
CTTCCAGCAGGATAATGCACCATGTCACAAAGCTCCAATCATCTCACCACTGGACAATGAGGTCCCTGTCCTCCAATGGCCTCCACACTCACCACATCTCATCCAATAGAGAACCTTTGGGATGTGGTGGAAGATTGGCATCATGGATGTGCAGCCGACAAATCTGCAGCGACTGCGTGATGTTATCATGTCACTATGGAGCAAAATCTCTGAGGAACATTTCCAACACCTTGTTGTATCTATGCCACCAAGAATGAAGACAGTTCTGAAGGCCAAAGGGGGTCCATCCCGCTACTAGCAAGGTGTACTGTATCTAATAAAGTAGCCGGTGTGTGTATTTCACAACTGGAGTCCCTGGGAGATATTAGAAAAAGGAGATCCAGAGACAGTCCTTACAGAGGGGTGCTTCCGGGTCTAAAATCCAAGAATACAAAGCATAGACAACTTTCTAATATGTTTGTCCCTGTCCTGTCCAGTGGATAGTTACATAGTAGGTGAGGTTGAAAAAAGACACAAGTCCATCAAGTCCAACCTATGTATGGTTGCACAATGCTACTATGTTTCTTTTGACGAGTAGAAATAAAAGTGCAAAGAGGAACAAATACACTACGACACATTCGACACTACGACACAGTCTTGAAAAAAACATGAATATGCTTAAAGTTAACAGTGACGGAATATTCCCAACAAGGCGATATAGTCTTCTTCACAAGCTGACTACTCCCTGGGTATCACACAAATATTTCAGGGGAAACCGAACGTCTGCTGACCGATTCTTTAACTTGGCCACATCCCCACCTCCAAGATTAAATAAGAGTTCAAGGGAGGAGCTCCAACCGTCCAGAAAATAGAAAAAGCTGGAGAATTTCACAGCTTTGTGACATGGAGCATTATCCTGCTGGAAGGAGCCATCAGAAGATGGGGACACTGTAGTCATAAAGGGATGGACATGGTCAGCAACAATACTCAGGTAGGTCGTGGTATTTAATCGATGCTCAAATGGTACTAAGGGGCCCAAAGTGTGCCAAGAAAACATCTCCCCCACCATTACACCCCCACCACCAGCCTGAACCGGTGATACAAGGCAGGATGGATCCATGCTTTCATGTTGTTTACGCCAAATTCTGACCCCACCATCTGAATGTGGCAGCTGAAATCCAGACTCGTCAGACCAGACAACGTTTTTCCAATCTTCTATTGTCCAATTTTGATGATCCTGTGCCAATTGTAGCCTCAGTTTCCTGTTCTTAGCTGACAGGAGTGGCACCCGGTGTGGTCTTCTGCTGCTGTAGCCCTTCTGCTTCAGGGTTGGATGTGTGGTGCGTTCAGAGATGGTATTCTGAATACCTTGGATGTAACGAGTGATTATTTGAGTTACTGTTGCCTTTCTATCATCTCCAACCACTCTGCCCATTCTCCTCTGACCTCCAACAAAACATTTTCCTCCACACAACTGCCGCTCACTGGATAGTTTCTCTTTCCCCCACCATTCTCTGTATACTCAGACCAGCCCCGTCTGGCACCAACAGCCATGCCACGTTCAAAGTCACTTAAATCCCCTTTCTTCCCCCATTCTGATGCTCGGTTTCAGCAAGTCGTCTTCACCACGTCTAGATGCCTAAATGCATTGAGTTGCTGCCGTGTGATTGGCTGATTAGCAATTTGTGTTACCAAGCAGTTGAACAGGTGTACCTAATAAAGTGGCCGGTGAGTGTATGGGTACACTTCATCTTGAACATGCAACATTTGGTATAATTAGACTTTACCTAACAAGGTGATTTATCCTCCATGTATTGTGTATTGTGTATTTATATATATATATCATTTCCTGTAGAGGAGGAATAGGAAGTGTTTTCAGTTATATTTTGTGTGGGTGTTTAAATAGCATATTGTTTATGGGATAAATGTAGACTTCTACTGATACTAAAAATGGTTCATAGTACAGGATGCACATTATTTCATTACAAATGTTTCAGTTCTGTGACTTAGAGAACTGTTAGTTATTTTTAGTTGTTTGCTATTTAACTACCGTTCTGTTCTGTCATTAGGATCTGCAAAATAACGGCGTTATGTTGAGAAATCTAATAAAAGGGCCCGGGCTCTCTATACCGATTCAGCTTCTGGGTGGATCATTCAGCGGTGGCTCTTAGGGCTCATTTACACTTACTTCGACTTCAGCATGCATTTTTGATGTGTTTTTGATGCTTTAATGATGCTTTGGTGATGCTTTGGTGGTGCTTTGATGATGCTACGGTAATGCTTTGATGATGTTTTGGAGATGCTTCCATGATGCTTTGGTGATGCTTCCATGATGCTTTGGTGATGCTGCAATGATGCTTCGGTGATGCCTTGGTGGCGCTTCAATGATGCTTCAATGGCGTTTCGATAATGCTTTGATGATGCTTGGATGATGCTTTGGTGATGCTTCGGTGATGCTACGATGATGCTTCGGTGACGCTTCGGTGATGCTTTGGTGGTGCTTCAATGATGCTACGATGATGCTAGAATGATGCTTCGACGGCGTTTCGATGATGCTTCGATGATGCTTCGGTGATGCTTTAGTGACACTTCAATGATGCTTTGGTAACGCTTCAGTGATGCTTTGGTGAGGCTTTAATGATGGTTTGATGATGCTACTGTGATTCTTTGGTGGTGCTTCAATGATGCTTCGGTGATGCTTCGATGATGATTTGGTGATTCTTTTGTGGCACTTCAATGATGGTTTGATGATGCTTCTGCAATGCTTCAATGATGCTAGGATGATGCTTCGGGGACATCTCGATGATGCTTCGGTGATGATTTGGTGGTGCTTCGATGATGGTTTGATGATGCTTCAATGATGCTTCCATTATGCTTCCATGATGCTTCAGTGATGCTTTGGTTGTGCTGTGATGATGCTTCGGTAATGCTTTGATGATGCTTCCGTGATGCTTTGGTGATGCTTCTGTGATGCTACGATGATGCTTTGGTGGTGCTTCAATGATGCTACGATGATGCTAGGATGATGCTTCGACGGCGTTTCGATGATGCTTCAGTGACACTTCAATGATGCTTCGGTGACGCTTCGACGATGCTTCGGTGATGCTTTGGTGGGGCTTTAATGATGGCTTGATGATGCTTCTGCAATGCTTCAATGATGCTAGGATAATGCTTCAGTGGTATTTCGATGATGCTTCGGTGACGCTTCGATAATGCTTCGGTGACATCTCGATGATGCTTCGGTGATGCTTTGGTGGTGCTTCGATGATGGTTTGATGATGCTTCAATGATGCTTCCATTATGCTTCCATGATGCTTCGATGATGCTTTGGTTGTGCTGCGATGATGCTTCGGTAATGCTTTGATGCTTCTTCTGTGATGCTTTGGTGATGCTTAGATGATGCTTCGGTGGTGCTTTGATGATGCTTCAGTAGTGGTACTTTTTTGAAGCTTTATTCAAGCTTGGCAGATGCCCTATGTGTGTGTGTTGAGATCTCATACCTGCAATTTCTCCATAACAAAGCGAAGCTAAAGCTGAATTAAAGCCTCTCAAAAGCTGCAGGTGCTTCAAGCGTTGTCATAAAATTAAAATGGTTACATTACAGTCCTGTTGACACGTTGCGTTTGCTTCGCTTGAAAAATGATCCCCCGTGTCACTTTCTTGGTGCTTTAAAGCGTCTCCAAAGCCTCCATAGAAGTCTATGACAACACTCGCTAACAGCACTTGCAGCATTTGAGAGGCTTCAATGTTAGCAGACTTCTGATGGGAAGGTGGGCTCTGATGTGATGTGGAGACCTCTGATGTGAAGGGGGATCTCTGATGTGAAGGGGGACCTCTGAAATGAAGGTGGATTCCTGATGTGATGGGGGGCCTCTGATGTAAAGGAGAGCCTCTAATGTGAAGGGGGCCTCTGATGTGATGAGGGGACCTCTGATGTGATGGGGTATCTCTGATATGATGAGTGGACCTCTGATGTGATAAAGGGGAACTATGATGTAAAGGTGAGCTCTAATGAGGTGACCTCTGAAGGTGACCTCTGAAGTTATGGGGATAACCTCTGATGTGATGGGGGGGATCTCTCATGTGATGAGGGTACCACTGATGTGATGCGGATGACCTCTGATGTGATGGGGTTTTCTTTATGTGATAAGGGTACCTCTGATGTGAAGGGGGCTTCTGATGTGATGAGGGGACCTTTGGTGTGAAGGTGGGCTTTGATGTGATGAGGGGACCTCTGATGTGAAGGTGAGTTCTGATATGACGAGGGAAACTCTGATGTGATTGGGGGATCTCTTGTGTAATGAAGGGACCTCTGATGTGAAGGTTGGCTCTGATATGATGGAGGGAACTCTAATGAAATGGGGGCCTCTGATGTAATGAAATTAACCTCTGATGTGAAGGTGGGCTCTGATGCGATGGGGGGCCTCTGATGTGATGAGGGGACCTCTGATGGTAAGGGGGGCTTCTGATGTGATGAGGGGTCCTTTGATGTGATGAGGAAACCTCTGATGTGAAGGGGGATCTCTGATGTGATGAGGGGACCTCTGATATGAAGGGAGATTTCTGATGTGATGGGGGACCTCTGATGTAAAGGAGAGCCTCTAATGTGTAGGGGCCTCTGATGTGATGAGGGAACCTCTAATGTGAAGGGGTATCTCTGATGTGATGAGGGGACCTCTGATGTAAAGGTGGGCTCTAATGTGATGGGGGACCTCTGATGTGAAAGTGAGCTTGGATGTGATGAGGGACCTCTGATGTGAAGGTGAGCTCTGATGCCAAGGGGGACCTCTGATGTAATGAGGTGACCTCTGATGTGATGGGGGTGACCTCTGATGTGAAGGGGGACCTCTGATGTAATGAGGTGACCTCTGATTTGATGTGGAGGACTTCTTGTGTCATGGGGGGATCTCTGATGTGATAAGGGTACATCTGATGTGAAGGGGGCTTCTGATGTGATGAGGGGACCTAAGATGTGAAGGGGGGCCTCTGATGTGAAGGGGGGTCTCTGATGTGATGAGGGGACTTCTGATGTGATGTGGAGGACTTCTGATGTGATGGGGGGGATCTCTGATGTGATAAGGGTACCTCTGATGTGAAGGGGGCTTCTGATGTGATGAGGGGACCTCAGATGTGAAGGGGGATCTCTGATGTGATGAGGGGACCTCTGATGTGAAGGTGGGCTTTGATGTGATGAGGGGACCTCTGATCTGAAGGGGGGCTTTGTATGTGATGGCGGGGGGGGGCTCTGATGTGAAGGAGGGGCCTCTAATGTGATGAGGGGACCTCGGATGTGAAGGGGGGCCTCTGCTGTGATGAGGGGACCTCTGATCTGAAGGGGGGCTTTGTATGTGATGGCGGGGGGGGGGGCTCTGATGTGAAGGAGGGGCCTCTAATGTGATGAGGGGACCTCGGATGTGAAGGGGGGCCTCTGCTGTGATGAGGGGACCTCTGATATGATGAAGGGACCACTGATGTAATGAAGGTGAGCTCTGATGTGATGAGGGGTCCTCTGATGTGAAGGTGGGCTCTGCTGTGATGAGGGGACGGCTGTGTGCCTCATCCCAGGCTTAGGGTTCCCATTGATATGTAACATTTAAGTTTTCTACATTTTAGACTGGGGGGGCGTCTCCAGGTTTTGCACACTTTTAAAGGGTGCCGCCACAGAAAAAAAAGGTTGAGGGTTGCTGCCTTAGAGAGGACAATACAAGGTACAGAACTATTTTGTCTTATGTCTTTATTCTTCAATAACCAGCACTGAGCTAGTAATGGCCGGAGCTCTGGGTTCCTTATATTCCTCTTCTAGTTTTTTTTTTTTTTTCCCCAGTTCATCCTCTTAGACATTCCAATGAATTCAAAATAAATTTCAGCAAAAAACGTCTGGCTTGGGCTGGTTAAGTGCCTGTTTACCTTCTGCAGTCTGATCTTTACCGTTTTTTTTTTTTCCAGAGCAAGACATCCAACGTGTATTGCAGCTCTGTCTGGGTTCTGACAGAAGTGGCTGAGTCAGACATTGGACAGACACGTGTTCATATCCATCGCTGCGATTTCATTACACCCTCCAGCAGTTCCACTGATTCTGGAACATCGACAGCCGTCATTGTCATCTCAGGGAGTCAGCAGACTTAACCTCTCTACAAGTTGGCTGGGCCATCACTGTCCAAGTGTTTTATAGAGAGTTTCTTCTTCTTGGGCGAGGACTCTTGCTTGTTTTAGGCAATTTGTGCCTAAGAAAAGAGTGATTGGACATGGAGGAATTAATGACATAAAGTAACACATCTGGATTAATATTGTAATGTAATACACATTCACCCCGGGGGGGCACTTATGAAGAATTAGTCGCAGCGGGCAGAGCTCCGGACTCTATGCAGATTTGTGCTGCAGAATTGGAAATTTAGTATAATTTAGTATAACTGAAGTTCAGCTGCTGAACACTAAGGATGGGCCGAATGGACCCCTGTTTGGTTCGCACCAGAACTTCCGAACACCGCAAAAGTTCGGACCCGAATAACGAACCCCATTAAAGTCAATGGGACCAGAACGTCAAAAATCAATAGTGCCCATATTGGAGGCTTATATGCAAGTAATTGGGCATACAATGGTCATAGGGGACCGGGTCCTGTATCAATAAAAAAAAAGTTTGTGAAAAACTTAATTTTTAAATGAGCAGTGTTTTTTTTTTTTTTTTTTTAAAGTGGGATTCCGGCCAGGAAATTTTTTTTTTTTTAAAGTCTGCATCTACAAACACTGTAGCTGCTGACTTTAAATAAGTACTTACCTGTCCTGGGTGCCCACGATGTCGGGCGCCCGAGGCCGACCCGTCCCTTGGCTCTCGGGTCCAGGCACCGCCATTCTAACTAAGGGAAACAGGCAGTGGAACCTTGCGGCTTCACTGCCAGTTTCCTACTGCGCACGCGCGAGCATCGCGGCGCTCTGCGAATGGCCCCATGGTTTTCTGGGTTTTTCCGAGGAGCAGGACATGCCGCGGAATAGGAAGAGGCAGATTAGGAGAACTGCCTAGCAACAAGGGTTCAGGTAAGTTAAAAAAAATTTTTTTTTCAAATTTTTTTTTTTTTTAATGATTTTTCATGCTATTTTTTATTTTAGGGTGGCCCTCCACTTTAAAGTGAAAGCAAAAAAATGAAAAATTCCTTCCAATATAGTGCCTGGGGGGTCCCCTTAGTCTACCTGTAAAGTGGCAGATCTGTACCATGTCTAGAATCTGCTGCAGCAATAATTGCATTTATAAAGCCAAAGAAAATGACATTTTCCCTGCAAGCTGCCTTTATTTTGCTTAGCAACAGTTAGGGAGCCACTGTGTATGATGAGGCCACAATGTAGTGCACTGGGAACAAGATTAGAGATTTTTTGGGATACATTCTGGTGTCACCTTGACTTTAGATAGAAGTAATGGGTGTGTAGAAATTGGTCTTTGGGTGTCGGTGGCGCCTTCCCACCGTAACCCTATAGAGGTACTCTTGATGAAAGCAAGAATTGGCCTTGCTGTAAAAAAAAAAATTGCAATGATATGCACCTCTCAAACAGGTGCAAAAAAATTGTTCTTTGGGTGTCAGTGGCACCTTCCCACCGTAACCCTATAGAGGTACTCTTGATGAAAGCAAGAATTGGCCTTGCTGTAAAAAATTTCAATGATATGCACCTGTTAAACAGGTGCTGAAAAATTGGTCTTTGGGTGTTAATTGTGCCCATGAAACCTATACCAAAAACATTCATCCTAATGATTGAACACCCTCAAAGCTAGGCAGCCTCGAAGTCCTGCAGAGATTTCACATCCCAAAAAAAGACTTAATCAGTGACATTGGTATAAGGGGCTTTATAGCTGGTAATCCAGGACTAATTCATTTTTATAAAAGTCACACGGTCCACAGAGTCTGTGGACAGACGCCTTCTATGGTCAGTAACGAAACCTCCTGCAGCACTGAATGCCCGTTCTGAAAGCACACTGGATGCAGGGCAGCCCAACAACTCAATAGCATAATGGGCAAGTTCTTGCCAGTGGTCTATTCTCATGACCCAGTAAGTCAATGGATCGTCAGCTGGAAAGCTCTCCAACTCTGTTTTGGCCCCGAGGAAATTGTCCAACATCCCGACAGCCCTGGGCGGCGAGGAGTAAAAAAATTCTGAAATGCCTCACTTAGGCGGACGCCTTCTCCAACGCTCCTCTCTTGACCAACAGAAGACTCAAAACTAAGTTTTCCACGGAGTCAGACTGGAGTCAGGAAAAACGTTCAATAAAAACCTCTTTAACGTGTCCTCAAGAGATTTTATCTTCTGCACTCTCTGTGGGGACGGGATGAGTTCTGAGACCTTCCCCTTATAACGGTGGTCAAGGAGGGTTGCCAACCAGTAATCATCCTTCTCCTTTATGCCACGTATTCTTGGGTCCTTTTGCAGGCTTTGAAGCATTAGGTTGCCTATGCAGACTCCTCAGGGTCACTCAGGATGACAGCATCTGGAACTTCCTCCTCCCAGCCACGTACTTCTCCCAAGGGTCCCGGGGTTGGAAAGCCATCACTTACAGATTGATGAATGTCTTCCTCTTCTTCGAAGCCTATGAAAGTGCCAGAATCCTCTTCCTCATCCTCCTCCCCTCTCTCCTCCTGTGCGTTCTGTGACATAGGAATTATGGTGTCTGGATAAAGTGGGCTTTGAGAGGAAAGGAAGTCCTCCTCTTTCTCCTGCTGCTCTGCCTCCAGTGCCCTGTCCATAATGCCACGCAGAGTCTGCTCCAGCAGGAACACAACAGGGAGCGTGTCACTGATGCATGCACTGTCACTGCTCATCATCCTTGTGGCTTCCTCAAATGGTGACAATACAGTGCATCCTTAATGATCAGCCATTGGCGTGGGGACAAAAAGCCGAGGTGGCCTGAGCCTGTCGTTGTGCCACACTGGCACAGATACTAGTTGACGGCCCTCTGCTGCATGTATAGCCGCTGCAGCATTCCCAAAGTTGAGTTCCACCTGGTGGGCATGTCACAAATCAGGCGGTTTACGGGCAGGTGGAATTCCCGCTAAATTTCAGCCAAACGAGCACTGGCTATGTATGACCGCTTGAAATGGCTACAGACTCTTCTGGCCTGCTTTAGTACATCTTACAACTCTGGGTACATACTTAGGAAACGCTGCACCACCAAATTGAGGACATGTGCCAGGCATGGCACGTATCAACTTTCCCTGTCTAACGGTGGAAAGGAGGTTTGAGCCATTATCTGACACTGCCATTCCTGACTCCAGCTGGCGTGGTGTGAACCACCTCTGGGCCTGTCCCTGCAGAGCTGCAAGAATCTCCTGTCCCCTAAACACACCAGCTGAAGCATTGCACGGCACCTTTTAGCCTGACTCTGGGAATAGCCCTTTGAACGCTTAAGGGGTACCTGATGTTCATAGGACAATTCTGCAGAGGAGGGCATGGAGGTGGCGGAGGAGGAGGGGGTAGAGCTCACAGGTCTGGCATCATCACCACCAGCTGTATGGAGACGTGGGGGTACAACAAGCTGCAGCACTGAGCCCTGTCCTGCGTCCTTTCGAGTTGAAAGCAGCGTTACTCAGTGTACTGTGAACAAAATATATCGTCCCTGCCCATGCTTGCTGGACCACGTGTCAGCAGTAAGGTGGATTTTATGGCTGACTGCCTTACCCAACGATGCCAGAGCATTCCCTTCCACGTGATGGTAGAGACATAGACCGTCCTTACGTGAAAACTAGTAGCGACTGGGAATCTGCCATTGTGGTACAGCACATTGTGCAAATTCATGGAAGAGGGCAGAAGTTGGAGAGCCAACAGCTTTGAAAAGCTTGCATTCAGACGCTGGGCATGTGGGTGGCAGGGAGTGTTTTTTTTTTCCGCTGCAGCAGATGGGGCAGAGAAACTTTCCAGCTACAGTCTACAGCTGGTGGTGTGCTGCTGGCAGATGTGCTGCTAGGACCTGGGACACCCTGTGCTATACCATCATCCCTGTCAGTAGAGGCTGCTGATTGGTATCGCAGGGGCAGACTGAAGTGGGTAAGGAGGAGGAGGGACAGATTTGTGCCCCTTTTGTGTGGCTTTTAGGTGCTCTTGCCAACGGGCTGAGTGGTTGGATGTTAAATGCCTTGTTAAGCATGTGGTAACCAAATGGTTGGTGTTTTTGCCACGTTTGATGTGCCTGAGACACAGTTAGCAGATAGCAACAGTGCGATCTGCTGCAGATGTGCTGGAAAAGGCCCAGACAGCTGAGCTTTGGGGAGTGGGCCGGAAGATAACAGCTGCAGAATGTGATAGAATAGGGTGGCTGCTCTCTACTCTTTCTTGATGTCGGCCTCCTTGGGGTTGTGTGGCCTCACCTTGAGTTTCCTCCTCTGCTCTATCTGGCACCCAAGTTGCATCAGTGAGCTCATCATCATCATCATCTCCATCTCCTCCATCTCCATCATCACCACTGGAGACAACTTGGCAATACGCTGTGGTTTGGGGAACATGAATGCCAATTTGTCTACCAGTGTTCCTCCCTCTCTCTAAGTTCATGTTCCTGTCATCCTCAACCTCAGAACCAACGTCTGAATCCAGTAATAGCTGGGCATCATCAAGGAGCAAGTGGCTGACGCTGTGGTCAAAAAACTCAGCTGACTCCTCAATGAGTAATGTTGGGGCTATGGCAGGAATAGATGTGGACAAGGAGGCAGGTTTATCCACTCTGGCAACTGCAGGGTACTGCACACTTGCCTCTGCTTGCGTGACAGAGGAGGATGAGCAAGGTTTAGTAAGCCAGTCCACCACCTCCTCTGCATGCTATGGCTGGATAGCATGGGCAAACTCACTAATCAAAGGAAATGATGCACTGCCTGAGGACGAACCACCATGTCCACCTTTGCCTGTGGACACATTTGTTGCTGGCCCCCTTACAGTGCCAAGGGAACGTCTGCCCCTCCTTGTTGTCCTCCCAGACATTATTGGGAGGGAGGGGGCGGTGCTTATAAGCAAATGTAAAGAAGAAGTTGAAATCTGTACGTAGATGCAGTTTAATCAATGTAAAGAGGTGTTTGGTGCACTTTCATTTGAGAACTCACACTACACAGACATACTCCATGGATACACTATAATAAACTGCAATATAATGTGCCAAACGTACAGTGACGGACACAAAACTATATGGCGTTAAACTGGCAGTAATGCAAACAGAACTATATGGCGTTAAACTGGCAGTAACGCACACAGCGCCGCAATTTATTGTGGTCGGTTCGAGGGGGGAGGCGAACAAACGGTTGAACGACCCGTTTGTTCGGCTGTTCACCGAACGACCGGACAACGAAAATTCGGCCCGAACTTATGCTCGGGCTGAACCATTCACCCATCCCTACTGACCACTGAGTCCATCTAGTTCAACCAACAGAGAAAAAAAAAACATAAAACCTCCATATACACAATCCTATACCCACAGTTGATCTAGAGCAGGGGTGTCAAACTTAATTTCATTGCAGGACCCAAAGGGACAGTTGTATCTGGGGTGCGTTACATACAGTGTACAGGGCTCAAGGGTGTGCTATGTACAGAGTGCAGGGTTCAGGGGTGCACTACGTACAGAATGCAGTGTTCAGGGGTGTGTTACATACAGAGTGCAGGGTTCAGGGTTGTGCGACGTACAGCATGCAGGGTTCAGGGGTGTGCTACGTACAGCGTGCAGGTTTCAGGGGTGCACTACATACAGAATTCAGGGTTCAGGGGTGCGCCAAGTACAGAATGCAGGGTTCAGGGGTGCGCTATGTACAGAGTGTAGGGTTCAGGAGTGTGTTATGTACAGAGTGCAGGTTTCAGGAGTGGGTTATGTACAGAGTGCAGAGTTCAGGGGTTCACTGTGTACAGCATGCAGAGTTAAGGGGTGCACTGCATACAGAGTGCAGAGATCAAGGGTGTGCTGTGTACACATTGCAGAGTTTAGGGGTGCACTGTGTGCAGAGTTCAGGGGTGCACTGCATACAGAGTGCAGAGATTAGGGGTGTGCTGTGTACCGTTTGTAGAGTTTAGGGGTACACTGTGTACAGAGTGCAGAGTTCAGGGGTGCACTGTGTACAGAGTGCAGAGATCAGGGGCGTGCCGTGTACAGAGTGCAGAGTTCATGGGTGCGCTGTGTGCAGAGTTCAGGGGTGCGCTGTGTACAGAGTGCAGAGTTCAGGGGTGCGCTGAGTGCAGAGTTCACGGGTGCGTTGTGTGCAGAGTTCAGGGGTGTGCTGCGTACAGAGTGCAGAGATCAGGGGTGCGCTGTGTACAGAGTGCAGAGTTCAGGGGTGCACTGTGTGCAGAGTTCAGGGGTGCGTTGTGTGCAGAGTGCAGAGTTTAGGGGTGAGCTATGTACAGTGTGCAACCCAAATTAAGTTCTGCCACATTCCACATCAGAAATGGCCCCATAGTAAACTGAGATTGAGAGCATTGCTCGGGCAGCCTGGGAGACCTTTGTATAGGTAACATTAAAGCCTGTCTGCATGGACAGCTATTAGTTGCACTTTTCAGAGCTTATCAGAATGCCTTCTACTGGTTTACTGGTTCATAAAATGAATGGTCACTCACTACTTCATAGTGCATACTGAGGAATGTCGTAGCCCAGAGCATGACCGCCTTCGCTGAACTGTGAGCTTTAAACGTTCATTTAAACAACTTGAAAGCATTGAGAATCCTAAAATGACTTGTGAGATGTAGGAAAGGTTGTCCAGGAATGTCACCTCGCACACTGCTTACCCTGGAGGTTCTACGTGATTGAGTAAAACCATTACTCACCTGGTGCACCAATCAGATTATGATGACAGCAAGGCTACCTTGAACTGCTTCTATCAGAATGTCATTTATTCTGGCAAATCATGTGCCTGCTTAGAAAGCATCCATTCACTAAGCACAATTAATGACTACCAGATAATAGTGAAGGTGAACATGAACATTCTTGGAAATTCTAAAGCATAAAGGTCAATAAATCGCCTACAGCAACAATTCTCATCTTCCTAAAGATGGAGGAACCCTAGAAATAATGTTCAAGAACCGTGATATCTATTATTATATCTACAGAAGATGATATATTAACATGATCAATAAGTTGAGAAATAAGGATAAAAGATTAAGAAATGTCCATAGGTGTGCGCCCAAAACCCCCTCGTCCTGCAGCGCTGCCAGCATCCCTCCTCTCCTCTCCTCTCCCGCAAGCTGCAGCGGGGGACGTTTCAGGATGGAGAGATGGAGAAGGAGCTGGTGCAGCTGAGGCTGGAGAGAAAGGAACGGGGGGGATCTCTTTCCTAAGCCCCTTTCTCTTTGTATCAAAAGCGAGACTTCAGGGGTCTGATATTTCAGAAAGCCCCCCAAAGGGGTTCCTAAAACAATTGTAAAAAATTACTGATACCCTCCACTGCCCTACTGACACCATCCACTGCCTGGCACCGTCCACTGCCCTACTGACACCGTCCACTGCCTGGCACCGTCCTCTGCTCTATTGACACCGTCCACTGCTCCACTGACTGGCACCGTCCACTGCTCTACTGACTGGCACCGTCCTCTGCTCTACTGACACCGTCCACTACCCTACAGACACTGCCCACTGCTCTACAGACACCGCCCACTGCCCTACTGACACCGCCCACTGCCCTACTGACACCGTCCACTGCTCTACTGACACCTTCCACTGCCCTACTGACACTGTCCACTGCCTGGCACCGTCCACTGCCCTACTGACACCGTCCTCTGCTCTACTGACACCGCCCACTGCTCTACTGACACCGCCCACTGCCCTACAGACACCGCCCACTGCCCTACAGACACCGCCCACTGCCCTACTGACACCGCCCACTGCCCTACTGACACCGCCCACTGCCCTACTGACACCGTCCACTGCTCTACTGACTGACAACATCCACTGCTCTACTGACACAATATATTCTTCTATCTTTTCATGTGACAACACTGAAGAAATGACACTTGTCTACAATGTAAAGTAGTGAGTGTACAGCTTGTATAACAGTGTAAATTTGCTGTCCCCTCAAAATAACTCAACACACAGCCATTAATGTCTAAACCGCTGGCCACAAAAGTGAGTACACCCCTAAGTGAAAATGTCCAAATTGGGCCCAATTAGCCATTTTCCCTCCCCGGTGTCATGTGACTCGTTAGTGTTACAAGGTCTCAGGTGTGAATGGGGAGCAGGTGTGTTAAATTTGGTGTTATCGCTCTCACTCTCTCATACTGGTCACTGGAAGTTCAACATGGCACCTCATGACAAAGAACTCTCTGAGGATCTGAAAAAAAGAATTGTTGCTCTACATAAAGATGGCCTAGGCCAGTGATGGCGAACCTTGGCACCCCAGATGTTTTGGGACTACATTTCCCATGATGCTCAACTACACTGCAGAGTGCATGAGCATCATGGGAAATGTAGTTCCAAAACATCTGGGGTGCCAAGGTTCATCATCACTGACCTAGGCTATTGACAAGACCCTGAAACTGAGCTGCAGCACGGTGGCCAAGACCATACAGCGGTATAACAGGACAAGTTCCACTCAGAACAGGCCTCACCATGGTCCACCAAAGAAGTTGAGGTCACGTGCTCAGCATCATATCCAGAGGTTGTCTTTGGGAAATAGACGTATGAGTGCTGCCAGCATTGTTGCAGAGGTTGTAGGGGTGGGGGGTCAGCCTGTCAGTGCTCAGACCATACGCCGCACACTGCATCAAATTGGTCTGCATGGCTGTCATCCCAGAAGGAAGCCTCTTCTAAAGATGATGCACAAGAAAGCCCCCAAACAGTTTGCTGAAGACAAGCAGACTAAGGACATGGATTACTGAAACCATGTTCTGTGGTCTGATGAGACCAAGATAAACTTATTTGGTTCAGATGGTGACAAGCGTGTGTGGGGGCAACCAGGTGAGGAGTACAAAGACAAGTGTGTCTTGTCTACAGTCAAGCATGGTGGTGGGAGTGTCATGGTCTGGGGCTGCATGAGTGCTGCCGACACTGGGGAGCTACAGTTCATTGAGGGAACCATGAATGCCAACATGTACTGTGACATACTGAAGCAGAGCATGATCCCCTCCCTTCGGAGACTGGACCGCAGGGCAGTATTCCAACATGATAATGACCCCAAACACACCTCCAAGATGACTAATACCTTGATAAAGGTGATGGACTGGCCAAGCATGTCTCCAGACCTAAACCCTATTGATCATCTGTGGGACATCCTCAAACGGAAGGTGGAGGAGCGCAAGGTCTCTAACATCCACCAGCTCTGTGATGTCATCATGGAGGAGGGGAAGAGGACTCCAGTGACAACCTGTGAAGCTCTGGTGACCTCCATGCCCAAGAGGGTTAAGGCCGTGCTGGAAAATAATGGTGGCCACAAAATATTGACACTTTGGGCCCAATTTGGACATTTTCACTGCCGGTAACATGCTCCCTCTGCAATTTTACACAGCGGGAGCTGATCT
This sequence comes from Aquarana catesbeiana, assembly GCF_042186555.1. NCBI lineage: Eukaryota > Metazoa > Chordata > Amphibia > Anura > Ranidae > Aquarana > Aquarana catesbeiana. The sequence continues at coordinate 15,641,407 of NC_133331.1, forward strand.
CCACAGGGCACCCGCTGATCATTCGTTACACTGACAGAATGCCAGTGTGTCTATGTAAACAAGGCAGACTGTCATTCTGTCAGTACAGATGGCAAGGATCCTGTGTTCTTGTAAAGCAAAGAGACCGATCTATGCCTTCCCCTAGTAAAAGCATCTCTTCTACCACACTGAAACACTGGCTAGGCACATATTTAACCTTTTGATCGCCCCTGATGTTAATCCCTTCCCTGCTAGTGTCATTAGTACAGTGACAGTGCATATTTTTTAGCACTGATCACTGTATTAGTGTCGATAGGTTCGCAAAAAAAAAAAAAAACACAGAGGTGATCAAATACCATCAAAAGAAAGCTCTATTTGTGGGGAAAAGAGCACATATGTTATATTTGAGTAGAGTGTCGCAATTGTCAGTAAAAATAATGCAGTGCCGTATCGCACAAAATGGCCTGGTCAGGAAGGGGGTAAATCTTCTGGAGGTGAAGCGGTTAATCTCTGTGTAATACACATAAAAAAAAATAAGAATATTTTGAAAATATTCCAACCTAAGAAATTAAGATTCAAGTCAGGGACTTGTCTGGCTCGCCTTCTCTGTTAATGGTGAAAATATTGCATGATGGTGTGGACTGAGGAGTGATATGGAGGTTGTTGGTTGGGCAGTCCATTAGTACAGTGCCTTGAAAAAGTATTCATTTTCCACATTTTGTCATGTTACAGCCAAAAATGTAAATGTGGTTTTCAAAATGTTTACAATAAATAAGTGAAAAGTGTGGGGGGGCATTTGAATTCAGCCCCCTTTACTCTGATACCCCTAACTAAAATCCAGTGGAACCAATTGCCTTCACAAGTCACCTAATTAGTAAATAGAGTCCACCTGTGTGTAATTTAATCTCAGTATAAATACAGCTGTTCTGTGAATCCCTCAGAGGTTCGTTAGAGAACCTTAGTGAACAAACAGCATCATGAAGGCCAGAGAACACACCAGACAGGTCAGGGAAAAAGTTGTGGGGAAGTATAAAGCAGGGTTAGGTTATAAAAAAATATCCCAAGCTTTGAACATCTCACGGAGCTCTGTTCAATCCATCATCCGAAAATGGAAAGAGTATGGGACAACTGCAAACCTACCAAGACATGGCCGTCCACCTAAACTGACCGGCCGGGCAAGGAGAGCATTCATCAGAGAAGAGCCAAGAGGTCCATGGTAACTCTGGAGGAGCTGCAGAGATCCACAGCTCAGGTGGGAGAATCTGTCCACAGGACAACTATTAGTCGTGTTCTCCACAAATCTGCCCTTTATGGAAGAGTGACAAGAAGAAAGACATTGTTGAAAGAAAACCATAAGAAGTCCAGTTTGCAGTTTGTGAGAAGCCATGTGGAGGACACAGCAAACATGTGGAAGAAGGTGCTCTGGTCAGATGAGACCAAAATTTTAGTTTTTGGCCTCAAAGCAAAACGCTATGTGTGGCGGAAAACTAACACTGCACATCACCCTGAACACACCATCCCCACCGTGAAACATGGTGGTTGCAGCATCATGTTGTGGAGATGTTTTTCTTCAGCAGGGACAGGGAAGCTGGTCAGAGTTGATGGAAATACGGATGAAGCCAAATACAGGACAATCTTAGAAGAAAACCTATTAGACCCTTCAAAAGACTTGAGACTGGGACGGAGGTTCACCTTCCAGCAGGACAACGACCCGAAACATACAGCCAGAGCTACAATGGAATGGTTTAGATCAAAACATATTCATGTGTTAGAATGGGCCAGTCACAGTCCAGACCTAAATCACATTGAGAATCTGTGACAAGACTTGAAAATTGCTGTTCACAGACGCTCTCCATCCAATCTGACAGAGCTTGAGCTATTTTACAAAGAAGAATGGGCAAAAATGTCCCTCTCTAGATGTGCAAAGCTGGTAGAGACATCCCCAAAAAGACTTTCAGCTGTAATTGCAGAGAAAGGAGGTTCTACAAAGTATTGACTCCGGGGGGCGCCATACAAATGTACCCCCCACACTTTTCACATATTTATTTGTAAAAAATATTGAAAACCATTTATCATTTTCCTTCCACTTCACAATTATGTGCCACTTTGTGTTGGTCTATCACATAAAATCCCAATAAAATACATTACGTTTTTGGTTGTAACATGACAAAATGTGGAACATTTCAAGGGGTATGAATACTTTTTCAAGGCACTGTATACTTGTATAACACAGCTAACAGAATCAATGAGAACATTAATAAGTGTTCTAGTCGCTGTCCGGAGTGTGCTTTCCCTAAGTGATTTGCTCTATATACTTTACAAGCCATAAACCTCCCCTAACATGTACACAGCTCTTCCTCCTATAACGAGGTTTATGGAAGGTTTTATGGCACGCTTATAAAATCCCCGAGACACGGACCATCCCGTGAAAGTTTACTAGACATGACCCGAGCCAGATCAAACATGACGCATGGCGGACGGGATCCACACTTGTCTTCCAAGAATATACGTTTTACTAATTCTAGCAACATAAAGGATAAAAAATAGTTCATGTTGTGAGAGTGAAGTGAACTTTTTATGTTGGACCCCCTTCTGCCTTCAGAACGGCCTTCATTCTTGGTGGCATAGATACAACAAGGTGTTGGAAACGTTCCTCAGAGATTTTCATCCATAGTGACATGATAGCATAACGTAGTTGCTGCAGATTTGTCAGCTGCACATCCATGATGCCAATCTTCCACCACATCCCAAAGGTTCTCTATTGGACGGAGATCTTGTGAGTGTGGAGGACATTGGAGTACAGGGACCTCATTGTCCAGTGGTGAGATGATTGGAGCTTTGTGACATGGTGCATTATCCTGCTGGAAGGAGCCATCAGAAGATGGGGGCACCATGATGCCAGTCTTCCACCACATCCCAAAGGTCTCTATCGGATTGAGATGTGGTGAGTGTGGAGGCCATTGGAGTACAGGGACCTCATTGTCCAGTGGTGAGATGATTGGAGCTTTGTGACATGGTGCATTATCCTGCTGGAAGGAGCCATCAGAAGATGGGGACACTGTAGTCATAAAGGGATGGACATGGTCAGCAACAATACTCAGGTAGGCCGAGTATTAAACGATGCTCAGTTGGTACTAAGGGGCCCAAAGTGTGCCAAGAAAATATCCCCCCCACCATTACACCCCCACCACCAGCCTGAACCGGTGATACAAGGCAGGATGGATCCATGCTTTCATTATTATTATACAGGATTTATATAGCGCCAACAGTTTACACAGCGCTTTACAATATAAAAAGGAGACAATACAGTTATAATAGAATAAAATACAAGAGGATTAAGAGGATCCTGCTCAGAAGAGCTTACAATCTAATAATTCTTTCATGTTGTTTACACCAAATTCTGACCCCACCATCTGAATGTCGCAGCTGAAATCCAGACTCATCAGACCAGGCAACGTTTTTCCAATCTTCTATTGTCCAATTTCGGTAAACCTGTGCGAATTGTAGCCTCAGTTTCCTGTTCTTAGCTGACAGGAGTGGCACCCGGTGAGGTCTTCTGCTGCTGTAGCTCATCTGCTTCAAGGTTGGATGTGTTGTGCATTCAGAGATGGTATTCTGCATACCTTGGGTGTAACGAGAGGTTATTTGAGTCACTGTTGCCTTTCTATCATCTGGAACCAGTCTGCCCGTTCTCCTCTGACATGTGACATTAACAAGGCATTTTCCTCCACACAACTGCCGCTCACTGGATATTTTCTCTTTTTCCCACCATTCTCTGTAAACCCGAGAGATGGTTGTGTGTGAAAATCCCAGAAATACTCAGACCAGCCTGTCTGGCACCAACAACCATGCCACGTTCAAAGTCACTGAAATCCCCTTTCTTCTCCATTCTGATGCTCAGTTTGAACTTCAGCAAGTCGTCTTCACCACGTCTAGAAGTGCACTGAGTTGCTACCATGTGATTGGCTGATTAGAAATGTGTGTTACCAAGCAATTAAACAAGTGTCCATGAGAACATGACGATGAGGTCTCTGTACTCCAATGGCCTCCACAGTCACCAGATCTTATCCAATAGAGGACCTTTGGGATGTGCAGCCGACAAATCTGCAGCAACTGTGTGATGTTATCATGTCACTATGGAGCAAAATCTCTGAGGAACGTTTCCAACACCTTGTTGTATCTATTCCACCAAGAATGAAGGCAAAAGGAGGAGCAACCTGGTACTAGCAAGGTGCACACAATAAAGTGGCCGGTGAGTGTATACTAAAAGAGACATCCTCTAAGACAGTAGTCTCCAAACTTCGGCCCTTTATTTGCCCTTATCCGGCCCCTGGGGCACTATCCCTCCCACTGATATGAGACCCTATTCTGCCATCTGACACCGGCAATGGAGCACTATTTTTCTTATTTATTTTACCTTTTTTTTTTTTTTTTTTTTTTTTACACTGTTCTTTTAAAAAAAAAAAAAAAAAAAAATTGTGTTACTTTTATTCCTATTACAATTAATGTAAACATCCCTTGTAACAGAAAAAAGGCATGACAGGACTTCTTAAATATGAGATGTGGGGTCAAAAAGACCTCATATCTCATATTTTCACTAAAATGCAATAAAAATTTAAATTTAATTTAATTTAAAATTTAAAAATATTTTAAATTTAAATTAAATTAAATTTAAAAATATTTAAAAAATATTTAAAATTTTTTTTTTTTAAATGGCCCTTTAAAAGCTATGGGTGGAAGTGACGTTTTGACGTCGCTTCCGCCCTGCAATGATATGGGGACGGGTGGGGGGGGCCATCTTCCCCTCACTCGTCTCCATGTCACACAAGGGACAACATCCGATCGCCACTGTCGACGGATCCAGGTAAGCGGCGGAAGGCACTGGAGTACGGCGGTAAGGGGCCCCTCTCCCGCCATCGATAAAAATATTGATCTTGCGGCGAATCCACCACAGAGACCACTTTTATCTTGAAGCGGACCGCCCGCTGAAGAAGAGGATACCGGGGTTATGGTAGCTATCTGCTGCCATAACAACTTCTTCAAAGTACCGACGTATGACGGTGGGCGGTCCAGAAGTGGTTGATCTACTTGATCTACAAGCAGAGGTCTGCAGACATGGACCATAAGGTTTGTTCTTGTGTAAAAAAAACTGGTTAGAGGGACGGCTCCATGGTTTGGTGGTAAATAACGTGTACTCAGACTGGTCTGGAGTGGTAAGTGGGATACCCCCCCAAGGTTCTGTCTTAGGACCAATTCTATTAAATTCATTCATAAATGTTATGGAGGATGGGATAAAGAGCTCAATCCCAGTTTTTGCGGATGACACAAAGATAAGAAGGGCAATAACTTCACATCGGGATATAGAAATTTTACAGAAAGACCTGAACAAAATAATGGATTGGGCAAATACATGGCAAATGAGGTTTAATGTGGAGAAATGTAAAGTAATGCATTTGGGGGCAAAAAAACATAAATGCAAACAACTCAGTAGGGGGAGAACCTCTGGGGGGACCAAGGATGGAGAAAGATCTGGAGGTCCTAGTAGATGACAGATTGAGCAATGCAATGTCAGGCTTCAGCTACCAAAGCCAACAGAATATTATCATGCATTAAAAAAAAGGGGGGGATATACTCCAGAGATAAAACGATAATCTTGCCACTTTAGAAAACTCGGGGTAGACCGTATCTGGAGTATTCCGTCCAGTTCTGGTCACCAGTCCTCAGAAGGGATGTGCTGGAACTGGAGGGAGTCCAGAAAAGGGCAACAAAACTAATAAGGGGACTGGAGGACCTCGATTATTATGAGGAACGACTGCAAACACTAAATCTATACTCGCTGGAGAAACCACTCTTAAGAGGGGGACATGACAGCAATTTACAAATACCTCAATGGCGATTCCAGCCTGGGAAAAAAAAATGTATTCAGCCTCAGGGAGTGTAAAGCCTCGTACACGCGATCGGATTGTTGGCCAACAAAACCGTGGACTTTTGGCCAAAGGGCGTTGGCCCAAACTTGACTTGCATACACACGGTCACACATTTGTTGGCCGACAAACACGAACGTAGTGACGTACTACGTGGTTTTTAGGCTTTTTAGCGCCACCCTTTGGGCTCCTTCTGCTAATTTCATGTTAGTAGAAGTTTGGTGAGTGTTGATTCGCACTTTTCATTTCGCGCTTTTCAGTTAGTTTCTGAACGGCCGTTCGCCAACCAGCCATGTTGCGGAATCGGAGGAGATAACGTGTTATTATTGGCCTTGGAGTTATTGCTTTGACAATATTTTTTTGGTTGAATAATAATGATTTGATTTGGTATATTTTTTGCATATTTTTGGATGCATAGAATGCACTTTTTGGTGAAGTTCTATTGGCAGATAGCATGTATAATTTTATTTGTTTTCTTTTTTAAATGCACAATAAAAAATTGTGTAGAATAATTCTTGGCTATGCGTTTTACTTCCAATGACATTTTGGGAGTCGGCAGTTATATTTTATAAAATACAATGTAAAATTAACAAGGGACACCAACATAGTTGTATCTTTGATCTTAAAAACTACGGATAATGGTGTTGTGGTAACTTGCCCAAATTAAAAAAAAAAAAAAAAAAAAAAAGCATAATAATATTATTCTTGATATCACTAGAAAAAAAAAAGCCTTTGAAAATTTGTTTGCAATAACTCCATTAGTATCACCAGCAAAGCAGCTTCATTATTATCCCATTAAAGAAGAAGAGAATTGTGCGCTGCGTTTCCAGATTTCATAATCTGCCGCGTCACGAATGTTAATTCTCCATTACGAACGCGAGTTTACAAGAACGATCGCTTCCGGCTCGTCCTTGCCTCCGAGCATGCGTGTTTGTACTTTGGACTTTTGTCCGACGGACTTGTGTATACACACTCGGAAAATCCGACAACAGGCATTTGTCTGTGGAAAATCCAACAATTGTCCGATGGAGCGTACAAACGGTCGGATTTTCCACCAACAGCCATTCATCGAACATTTCCCGTCGGAAAAGTCCGATCAATTGTATGAGGCTTAAGAGGACACGGGGCCACACAATGAGATTGGAGGAGAAGCGGTTTAACCTTAAACTGCGAAGGGGTTTTTTTCACTGTCAGGGCAATAAGGATGTGGAACTCTCTTCCACAATTGGTGGTGTCAGCAGGGAGTATAAATATTTTTAAGAGACTCTTGGATGTGCATCTTAAAGAACACAACATACAGAGATATGGGAAATAGTTATAGACACTGACACACTACACAGGTTGAACGGGATGGACGATTGTCTTTATTTAGCCTTACCTACCATGTAACCCCCAGGGATATCGGAGTGCGCCGTCATTTCGTACTAATTCTTTTTCTGCCGGTCACGGTTTCGGCGTGGAGGGAGAACTGTCCCCTGTATGGGGTCAGGGCTGACAATCGATGCTGCTTCAGGATTAAAGGAAAACTGTCAGAGATCAGAGCCGCTCACTGTTTGCAATGGAGTCCTGACCTTTGTTATGAGATCGAACAGCCTCACAGCACGACACCGACCTGACATTTCTACACTGACAGGGAGATGATAAGTCAGTAATGAAAAATGGAAGAATTCCTGAGTGATAAGGGGAAAGATTATACCAATTCAAAAGTGAAGATTCAGATGATCAATAAATGTCCACAGGTGAGGGATTTTCTCCAAGGTGGATCGATCTCCGCCTTATCATAATATATGATTTTATCTTCATACAGTTATATCGTCAATCGTGAATACAGTTTATACCACCAGCACCCCTCGGTGGACCGCACATCACTTGGATCCCCGGTGTACAGTGTATTCTGGAGCGGCCATATTCTTGTAGCCTCTTGTCCCTTGTCGACTGTGCTGCTCTCTGGATGAGCGAGTTTGGGGTGGAGGAACTTGACTGACCTGCACAGAGTTTTGACCTCAACCCGATAGAACACCTTTGGGATGAAATTGAGTGGAGACTGCGAGCCAGGCCTTCTCCAACCTCACAAATGCTCTTCTGGAAGAATGGTCAAACATTCCCATAGACACACTCCTAAACCTTGTGGACGGCCTTCCTAGAAGAGTTGAATCTGTTATAGCTGTAAAGGGTGGACCAACTCAATATTGAACCCTACGGACTTAAGCCTCATACACACGTTCGGACTTCCATTGTACTTTTCCGTGGATTTTTGTCCTAATGGGCGTTGGCCGTGAACTTGTTCTGCATACACACGGCAGAACATTTTCAGCCAGCTTTCACCAAATCACGTGTTTTTTTTTTTCAGCTCTTTACCGCCACCCTTTGGGCAACTTCTGCTATTGTTGGCTGATGTTTAGCATTGGTTCTGAGCATGCTTGTTTGTACTTTGGACTTTAATCTGATGGACTTGTGTACAAACGATCGGATTATCCTCCATCGAACACTTGTTGTCAAAAAGTTTGAGAGCATGCACAGCGAACATTTGTCCGTTGAAAAAGCAACAACAATTGTCCGATGAAGCATACAGATGATTGAATTGTCCAGTAAAACAGGTCCGGCGGGCCGTTGATGTTGAAAAGTCGGATCGTGTGTATGGTCCTTAAGATTGAAATGTCAATAAAGTTCATATGCGTGTAAAGGCAGGTGTCCAAATACTTTTGGTAATATAGTGTATCTCAGCATTACCAGAGCTCAGTGGGGAACAAAAGGAAGGACAATTCCAGAACTTCAAGTCCCATCATGCCTCTGTCTCTGGGTGTCATGCTTGTGGCTGTCAGAGTCTTGCTATGCCTCACGGGACTTGCAACAGCTGGAGGTCTGCTAATTGCATATCCCTGCTCTAGGAGTTGTTGAGAGGCTGGCCAAACCCTGCCACACCCAACTTAAAGGATCAGTATTGCTTACTGGGGACACTATTCAGACACTTACACCCAGGTTCAGGGGTACTTAAAGGAGTTGTAAAGGTAGAGCCCCATCTCTCTCCAGCGATGTCTACGCGTGTCTTAGCCGCCCGGGACTCTTCTCCTGATTGGCTGAGACACAGCAGCGACGCCATTGGCTCCCATGGATGTCAATCAAAAGTCAGTTAGCCAATCAGGGGAGAGAGGGGGCAGGGCTGGGTCAGGGCTCCGTTTCTAAATGAACACACAGAGCTGTGACTTGACTTGGGTGCCCCCCCCATAGCAAGCTGCTTGCTGTGGGGGCACTCAACAGGACGGAAGGGCCAGGAGCAGCGGAGAGGGACCTGAGAAGAGGCTGCGCTGTGCAAAGCCAACTGTAACAGAAGAGGTAAGTATGACATGTTTGTTTTGTTTTTTTTAAACAAGACTTTACAATCACTTTAATTTTGAGCGCTCCAACGCTAAGTTTGGACCCCAACACACTGACCAATTAGTAGAGGGTTTGCCAAAGACTACCAATCCATTGTCCTAGCATCGCTCATTAGACAGGACCTCCCAGAGTATAGGAATTAGGGGGTCAGTCGCTGGTCTGCTTGTTAATTACCTATTGTAGATGTTATTTTGTATCTATTCCACATCCTGTACTTGTTGAAGTATTTATTGCCATTCTCCATTCTCTGATTGATGAATTATTGGGCATTCTTATAATAAATATCCACTCTTCAGCCCAGGTGTGTCAGGGGTGCGGAGTGCTGCTTGGAAAGTGGTGGGCTCTGGGAACAGGGGACCCGAGAAAACAGCAACTCCTTTAGAGGGTGACATTCTATCCTCAGACTTCATAGCGGACGTGTTCTTCTCTGTCTCGTGTTTTTTCTGGCTCTATGTTGTCAGATTTCAGACAATGGGAAGACGGATTCTCATCAATGCAGAGCCAGACTCCTCACAGTACACAATGGATTTCTACTTCTCACTATGAGGGGTGACTCAGGCTATGCTGTGGAATGTCCTCCTTCTATACAATTAAATTGTCATTACACAGAACAGGTAAGTATAACATATTTGTTATTAAAAAATATATATATATCAACCTTTATAATAACTTCAATGCATAGAATGCATTAAAGTAAAAAAACTTCTGCCTTTAGAACCACTTTAATATTAAAGGTAGTCACATAATCTTTATTATTATTACATTTATTTATATCATAATTATTATTAGAGATATTACTACTACTACTACTGGCATTTTTAATTTTTATTTTATTTATTTCAGGTACTTCTATAGCGCCGTCAATTTACGCAGCGCTTTACATATACGCATTTATATTATTACTATTATTAAATCATTATTCTTATTACTACAAGTATTTATAAAATTATCATTACAAATATTTGTGTCATTATTATTATTACAGGTATTTAAAACATTTTAATTATTACAGGCATGTATGTTTATTATTAATTTGAAAAATTGCTCCCAAGGGCCTGAATAGAATATATAAAAAAAAAGTTCTTTATTGCGTACAGATCTGTACGCAATAAAGAACTTTTTTTGATATAGTCTATTCAGTCCAACTTTTTCTAACTGCCTATAGGCCCTTAGGAGCAATTTTTCAAATTAATCATATTTTGGGCTAGCAGTACTTTCTCTCCACCCAGGTGGGTGGGTTTCACTTGATTGTATGTTAATTATTATTAATATTGGCATTTATTTTATTAGTATTAATATTATTTATATTTTAAAAATACTTATTATTACAGGAATTTATAGATTATCATTATTATTACTATTACAGATATTATTATTAGTGTTGTTTAATTATTACTACGGGCATTTATATAATTGTTATGAAATTATTATTATTATTACTACAGGTATTTAATTATCTTTATAGGTATTTATATCATTATTATTATTACAGGTATTTATACAATTATTATTACAGGCATTTATGTTTATTATTAATATTGGCATTTATTTTAATATTATTATTACAGATATATTTATTATTCAAATTTTTTATTACAGGTATTTAGAGATGTCATTATTATTACTATTAGAAATAATTATATTATTACTGTTATTATTATTACTACAGGCATTTATATAATTATTATTACTACAAGTATGTATATAATTATAATTACAAGTATTTATATCACAATTATTATTTCAGGCAGGTTTATTGTTGTTATTATTAATATTGGCATTTATTTTTATTTTTATTATCATTACAGGTGTTTATAAAATTATTATTATTACAAGCATGTATATTATTATTGGCCATTATTTTACTATTATTATTCATTTTACAGATATTATTATTATCACAGGTATTTACACAATTATTATTACAGGCATGTATGTTTATTATTAATATTGGCATTTATTTCATTATTATTATTCATATTACAGATATACTTATTATTCATATTTTTTTTTACAGGTATTTAGAGATGTCATTATTATTACTATTACAGATAATTATATTATTATTATTACTACAAGGCATGTATATTATTATTGGCATTTATTTTATTCATATGACAGATATTATTATTATTTTCACAGGTATTTAGATAACCCACACAAGCACAGGGAGAACAAGTGAACTCCATGTGTGTCTGCTGAAATATACAGTATTTCGGGGATGGTTGGAAGGTGGGATGAAGCCATGAAGCAGCTTCTCCTTTTCCATGTAGAGGAATGTCCTCCCCGGACGGGCACGGCGTGTACATTACACACAAGAGGATCAGTGTTGAGGAGATGAGGGTCTCAGTGTTTTCCTTCTCTCTGGGCCGGGGACGGTGGTACAGAGCCTCATTCAGGTCAGGTACATTCCAGAGCGCCGGCATTACATCACCACCAGATCCCAACACGTTTCCCTCCACACATCTCCTCCACACTTTGATACATTGTGACTTTGTTACTCACCCTACAATGAACAGTGAGGAGGAAAAAGCTGCTTTTCTTCATCCGCTCACAGGCCACCATTCACAGGTTGGGTATGAAAACGGGACCGAAACGGTTAGAAGTTAACACACGAGGTGCCAATAAGGAGACATGCTATGTCCAGGCAGGAAATCTGCTCTATATTAACTCTTTATTTACAGAATCCATAATTGGTTCCTAACGCCGTGCCAGAAGCCTCTCCCCTTCTACAGAGTCACCTCTCCATCCGCATTTTCATGTGTTCTTCATGAGCGGCCATTGATCTAGGGGGCCAAATACTCACATCGATGGACTTAAGGAGCACCTGTAGTATTTTCCTCCATAGAGCACTCAGGTCAACGTTCTAGATACGGGAGCCTCAAGTGCGGCGCTCAACATGGTCAACGGCCACGCATAAAATTCAGAGACAGAATATAGTCAGAGACTGAGGACATGATACAAGAGATGGTCAGAGACTGAGGACATGATACAAGAGATGGTCAGAGACTGAGGACATGATACAAGAGATGGTCAGAGACTGAGGACATGATACAAGAGATGGTCAGAGACTGAGGACATGATACAAGAGATGGCCAGAGACTGAGGACATGATACAAGAGATGGCCAGAGACTGAGGACATGATACAAGAGATGGTCAGAGAGTGAGGACATGATACAAGAGATGGTCAGAGACTGAGGACATGATACAAGAGATGGACAGAGACTGAGAACATGATACAAGAGATGGTCAGAGACTGGGGACATGATACAGGAGATGGTCAGAGACTGCAGACATGATATAGGAGATGGTGAGAGACTGCAGACATGATATAAGAGATGGTCAGAGACTGCAGACATACTATAGGAGATGGTCATAAACTACAGACATAATACAAGAGATGGTCAGATACTGCAGACATACTATAGGAGATGGTCAAAGACTGCAGACATGATACAAGAGATGGTCAGACTGAGGACATACTATAGGAGATGGTCAGAGACTGCAGATATGATACAGGAGATGGTCAGACTGAGGATATACTATAGGAGATGGTCAGAGACTGCAGACAGGAAACAGGAGATTGTCAGACTGAGGACATGCTATAGGAGACTGTCAGACATGATACAAAAGATGGTCAGAGACTGTGGACATGATACAAGAGATGGTCAGAAAATGCAGAGATGGTGCAGGATATGGTCAGAGACTGCAGACACACTGCAGGAGATGGTCAGAGACTACAGGCATACTATAGGAGATGGTCAGAAATTGCAGACATGATACAAGAGATAGTCAGATACTGCAGACATGATACAAGAGATAGTCAGACACTGCAGACATGATACACGAGATAGTCAGACACTGCAGACATGATACACGAGATGGTCAGAGACTGCAAACATGATGCAGGAGATAGTGAGAGACTGGGGACATGATACAAGAGATGGTCAAACTAAAGACATACTATAGGAGACTGTCAGACATGATACAAGAGATGGTCAGAGACTGAACATTCTATGATAGATATCACGGCTATAACAGGGCAATGGCAAAACACAGATAGGTGTCCGCAGGGGCCCCGAGAGCCACACAAAAAGTGCCAAGGGGCCGGCAGGTTGGGCACCCGGGCATAGAGGAATGTGAGTCTCTTGTTGTGTCAGACAATGTGTTAAATTGCACAGGAATGAATTGGGACTAACCGTTTATATCCCACTGAAGTACCCCTGATAACCCTCCCCAACCACGAACCTTGGAACTATGGCTGAAGCCATAGGAGAAGAACTAACCTCGCCTGACACCGGCTCTACCCCAACCCATCAGAAAATCCCTCTATACACACACATGGACATTCCGCCCTCCATTCCTCTGTATAGTGAGCGGAGATTCCAGCACCGTATAGTACAAGAAGGATGAGGAGCACATGTTGGTGGGACCAGATGCAGCTTTCTGCCCAACACCTGTGTAAATACCTCCGTCTACGAAAATTAAAATAATTTATAGTCACAGCTTGTAGGTTTATCAATGTTTGGTGTACACACTGCCATGTGTACCAATACCGAACCTTCGCTCTAGTGAAGCTCTGCAGAATCTTTTCAGGGAAGTCTGAAATATAAAAGTCCAAGAGCAATCCAAACCATGGAAAGATAAGTCCCAGATGGTTATATCAGATAGTTTCCATAACCTCTATATGTTGTGTAGGGACCTGGCTGTGCGTCCTCAATATGCACCGACTACATGGTGGGGGATCACCCATTCTCTTTAACCCATTCCAGTCTGGACGTAGACCGGTCCCCTTGGACTCACCAGGTACCATGTGCATGGCATTCTCTCCTTTCAGTCTGACGAATACGTGAGCCCCCCTGAGAAGCCCCCGGCCAGGCCTAACCAACACCCCCAGTAGCCCATCATATTTACCTGATTTAGGCCTCATGACAATAGACCCAAATAGCAACCTTACTGAGCACCAGCTGGTTTCCAAAGGGCGTTTCCCTTTTGAGGTTAGGAGAAGGAAGAGTCCACCCAATGGAAGCATTTTAACTCTTTGGTGAAACCATTTAATTACATATTTACATCCTTTTAGTCATCCCTATGATGATGGCACATTCCTTTAGTTGCAAACAGATAGTGAGAACATGAGACCTGAGAGTCAAGGAGAAGCCCATACCATGGGGGTCTGCCAGAGTTGAGGATACCATGCAAAGAATGTGAGCAGTCCAAATAATCCTGAATCTCTCCATCTTTACGTACCCCCTAAGGGGTTACTTTATCGGGTCCACCTTGCTAGTAGCGGGTTGGATCCCATTTTTGCCTTCATTCTTGGTGGCATAGATTCAACAAGGCGTTGGAAACGTTCCTCAGAGATTTTGGTCCAAAGTGACATGATAACATCACACAGTTGCTGCAGATATGTTGGCTGCAAATCCATGATGCCAATCTCCCGTTTCCACCACATCCCAAAGGTGTTCTATTGGATGATATCTGGTGACTATGGAGGCCATTGGAGTACAGGGACCTCATTGTCCAGTGGTGAGATGATTGGAGCTTTGTGACATGGTGCATTATCCTGCTGGAAGGAGCCATCAGAAGATGGGGACACTGTAGTCATAAAGGGATGGACATGGTCAGCAACAATACTCAGGTAGGCCGTGGTGTGTAAACCATGATCAATTGGTACTAAGAGGCCCAAAGTGTGCCAAGAAAATCTCCCCCCCACCATTACACCCCCACCACCAGCCTGAACCGGTGATACAAGGCAGGATGGATCCATGATTTCATGTTGTTTACACCAAATTCTGACCCCACCATCTGAATGTCGCAGCTGAAATCCAGACTCATCAGACCAGGCAACGTTTGTCCAATATTGGTGAGCCTGTGTGAATTGTATCCTCGGTTTCTTAGCGGACAGGAGTGGCACCCGGTGTGGTCTTCTGCTGCTGTAGACCATCTGCTTCAAGGTTAGATGTGTTGTGCTTTCAGAGATGGTATTCTGTATACCTTGGATTCTCCTCTGACATCAACACATCCACACAACTGCCGCTCACTGGATATTTTCTCTTTTTCCCACCATTCTCTGTAAACCCCGAGAGATGGTTGTGTGTGAAAATCCCAGAAATACTCAGACCGGCCCGTCTGGCACCAACAACCATGCCACGTTCAAAGTCACTTAAATCCCCTTTCTTCCCCCATTCTGATGCTCGGTTTGAACTTCAGCAAGTTGACTTCACCACGTGCCTAAATGCATTGAGTTGCTGCCGTGTGATTGGCTGATTAGCAATTTGTGTTACCAAGCCATTGAACAGGTGTACCTAATAAAGTGGCCATGGAGTGTTTATACAGAGCCCTTTACCCAAGATGTCCCTCAGGGGCGGGGTTGGCACTTCCTCACTATCTATGGTACACTCCACTCGCTACTCGGGGGGGACCTCTAGTGGCTTACCCAGGAACCTACACTGCCTATTCTCACTCCAAGGGCTTTTAACTCTAACTTTGGTTGCACCTAGTGACCAATTTAAGGAACTACACCAGGCACTTCTATGTTCCCACCCTACACATACACAGTGTGTGTGTGTATACAGCAATATATACCACCCCTTGTTATATGTTTGCAGTGCTAATGGCCGTGTACACAGTATCCAGATAATTGCTCTTGTTCTTCGTTCTGCACTGATATATGTAGAACCTGGTAGTTTTATTAAGGTGAAGATCACATCTTTCATTGGCTTGGACGGGGTTTAGGATTTGTTGAAGCATATAACTGAACCACAGCAACATAAGTCCCCCCTCCGGCAACAATAGATCCCCACCAGCAACAACAGACCCCCATGCAAAAATAGAGCCTGTCCAGCCACAATAGATCCCCCAGTAACAACAGACCCCCATGCAAAAATAGATCCCCTCCACCAACAATAGATCCCCCAGCAGTCAGAATCAGCAGACCCTCCAGCACCCCTTGCAATTACATACATTAAGTGCTGCCCCCCACTCCTGGAACAATAGACCCCCATGCAAAAATAGATCCCGCCCACCACCATAAGGCGCACTCCAGGAAGAATAGATCCCCACCAGCAACAATAGATCTCCCTAGGAACAATAGACCCCCATGCAAAAATAGATCTCTGTCCAGCAACAACTGAACCCCAGCAACATAAGGCCCCTCTCCAGTAACAATAGACCTCCCCTGTAACAATAAACCCCCATGCAAAAATAGATCCCACCCAGGAACATAAGGCCCACTCCAGCAACAATAGATCCCCACCAGCCTCAATAGATTTTCCTAGGAACAATAGACCCCCATGCAAAAATAGATCCAGTCCAGCAACTGAACCCCAGCAACATAATGCCCCCCTCCAATAACAATAGATCCTCCCCAGCAACACTAGACCTCCCCTGCAACATACCCCCATGCAAAAATAGAGATTCCCTCCAGCTGCAATTAAACCACAGCAACGTAAAGCCCACTTCAGCAACATTAGATCCCCACCAGCAACAACAGAACCCCATGCAAAAATAGATCCTGTCCAGCTACAATAGATCCCCCAGTAACAACAGACCCACATGCAAAAATAGATCCCCTCCACCAACAATAGATCCCCCAGCAGTCAGAATCAGCAGACCCTCCAGCACCCCTTGCAATTACATACATTAAGTGCTGCCCCCCACTCCTGCAACAATAGACCCCCATGCAAAAATAGATCCCGCCCACCACCATAAGGCGCACTCCAGGAACGATAGATCCCCACCAGCAACAATAGATCTCTCTAGGAACAACAGACCCCCATGCAAAAATAGATCTCCGTCCAGCAACAACTGAACCCCAGCAACATAAGGCTCCTCTCCTGTAACAATAAACCCCCATGCTAAAATAGATCCCACCCAGGAACATAAGGCCCACTCCAGCAACAATAGATCCCCACCAGCCTCAATAGATTTTCCTAGGAACAATAGACCCCCATGCAAAAATAGATCCGGTCCAGCAACTGAACCCCAGCAACATTATGCCCCCTCCAGTAACAATAGATCCTCCCCAGCAACACTAGACCTCCCCTGCAACATACCCCCATGCAAAAATAGAGATTCCCTCCAGCGGCAATTAAACCACAACAACATAAGGCCCACTCCAGCAACAATAGATCCCCACCAGCAACAATAGATCTCCCTAGAAACAATAGACCCCCATGCAAAAATAGATCCTGTCCAGCAACAACTGAACTCCAGCAACATAAGGCCCTCCTCCAGTAACAGTAGATCCTCACCAACACCAATAGACGTCCCCTGCAACAATGGACCCCCCCATGCAAAAATAGATTGCCTCTAGCAACAATTGAACCCCAGCAACATAAGGCCCCCCTCCAGCAACAATAAATCTTTGCAGGCAACAATAGACCTCCCCTGCAACAATAGACCTCCATGCAAAAATAGATCCCATCCAGCAACAATAGATGGCCAGAAACAATAGACCCCCATGCAAAAATAGATCCCCTCCACCATTAATAGATCCCCCAGCAGCTAGCATCAATAGACCCTCCAACACACCCCAGCACCCCTTAACATTACATACATTCAGTGCTGGAACGCCCCCCCCCCTTAAGCAACAATAGACTTCCCCTGCAACAATAAGCCCCCATTCAAAAATTGATCCCGCCCAGCCACACAAGGCCCACTCCAGCAACAATAGATCCCCACCAGCAACAATAGATCTCCCTAGGAACAATAGACCCCCATGTAAAAATAAATCCCATCCAGCAACTGAACCCCAGCAACATAAGGCGCCCTCCAGTAACAATAGATCCTCACCAGCAACACTAGACCCCCGTGCAAAAATAGATCCCATCCAGCAACAATAGATCCCATCCAGCAACAATAGATCCCCAGCAACAATAGACCCCCATGCAAAAATAGATCCCCCAGCACCCAGCATCAATAGACCCCCCAGCACCCCTTACATACAGTCAGTGCTGGAGGTGCCAAAACTGCATTCCCGCTGAAGAAAAGCCCCGTGTATAATACAGGATCTCCTTTCTGTGAGCAGCTTTGTATCTGGCTGTATGAATGGTCACATCTACCCCCAAATACAGAGAGATCCCCATTAATCCTATTCCAGTTCATGTCTTTGGATTGTGTTTGACCCCCCATCTCGTGTTCCTGTGAACATGGCGCTTTTCTTGGGCTCATTGGTCAGCCGCGTCCTTTGTAGAACACGCAATCCCTGACCCCGGGAAATAAATGCAATTTTGCACAAATAACACACACTTTTTGAATAAAGCAAATATAATCATTTTTCTTGAACTTCCTGACCTGAGATATCCATGGAAATGCGAAACGCGTCGCAGACACAAATCAGCCGGGAACCAAATTAAAATGCATTAAAACCCACACAATGTGTTCACCAGAAACAACATATGTGAGCCGCATGATACATATTCCAATTACAGAGAGATTTATAATTGCTTTGTACAGTAGTTACCCGACTCTCACATTTGTAGTGTTACAGTCCGGGAATAAAAATAGATTTAATTGGGATTTTATGTCATTTATGATCTATATATACTTGTCATGATCCGTATTCTCTTCACCGTTATATATATATAGCAAAATATATATATAAAAAAAAAAAAAAAACCTCCCAGAGAGCTGCAGCTGTCAGCATTTATCAATGTTCATTCACCCTTCACAATCCACCCACCAATCAGCCGCGTCCATCATCTACACCCATTACCATGGAACTCCGGGCAAAGTCACAAATGATCTACACCCACCACCGGATACTTTATTACTTACACCTGTTCATTATTTCATTACTTTTTATTGCCATTTCAAACACAAATACAAAAAAAAGAACAACAAAAAAAATTATAAATTTTATATATATAGTCAGGTCCATAAATATTGGGACATGGACACAATTCTAATCTTTTTGGCTCTATACACCACCACAATGGATTTGAAATGAAACAAACAAGGTGTACTTTAACTGCAGACTTTCAGCTTTAATTTGAGGGTATTTACATCCAAATCAGGTGAACGGTGTAGGAATTACAACAGTTTGTATATGTGACTCCCACTTTTTAAGGGACCAAAAGTAATGGGACAGATTAACAATCATCCATCAAACTTTTACTTTTTAATACTTGGTTGCAAATCCTTTGCAGTCAATTACATCCTGAAGTCTGGAACACATAGACATCACCAGATGCTGGGTTCATCCCTGGTGATGCTCTGCCAGGCCTCTACTGCAACTGTCTTCAGTTCCTGCTTGTTCTTGGGGCATTTTCCCTTCAGTTTTGTCTTCAGCAAGTGAAATGCATGCTCAATCGGATTCAGGTCAGGTGATTGACTTGGCCATTGCATAACATTCCACTTCTTTCCCTTAAAAACTCTTTGGTTGCTTTCACAGTATGCTTCGGGTCATTGTCCATCTGCACTGTGAAGCGCCGTCCAATGAGTTCTGAAGCATTTTGCTGAATATGAGAAGAGAATATTGTCCGAAACACTTCAGAATTCATCCTGCTGCTTTTGTCAGCAGTCACATCATCAATAAATACAAGAGAACCAGTTCCATTGGCAGCCATACATGCCCACGCCATGGCACTACCACCACCATGCTTCACTGATGAGGTGGTATGCTTTGGATCATGAGCAGTTCCTTTCCTTCTCCATACTCTTCTCTTCCCATCACTCTGGTACAAGTTGATCTTGGTCTCATCTGTCCATAGGATGTTGTTCCAGAACTGTGAAGGCTTTTTTAGATGTTGTTTGGCAAACTCTAACCTGGTCTTCCTGTTTTTGAGGCTCACCAATGGTTTACATCTTGTGGTGAACCCTCTGTATTCACTCTGGTGAAGTCTTCTCTTGATTGACTTTGACACACATACACCTACCTCCTGGAGAGTGCTCTTCATCTGGCCAACTGTTGTGAAGGGTGTTTTCTTCACCAGGGAAAGAATTCTTCGGTCATCCACCACAGTTGTTTTCCGTGGTCTTCCGGGTCTTTTGATGTTGCTGAGCTCACCGGTGCGTTCTTTCTTTTTAAGGATGTTCCAAACAGTTGATTTGGTCACACCTAATGTTTTTGCTATCTCTCTGATGGGTTTGTTTTGTTTTTTCAGCCTAATGATGGCTTGCTTCACTGATAGTGACAGCTCTTTAGATCTCATATTGAGAGTTGACAGCAACAGATTCCAAAAACAAATATCACACTTGAAATGAACTCTGGACCTTTTATCTGCTCCTTGTAAATGGGATAATGAGGGAATAACACACACCTGGCCATGAAACAGCTAAGCAGCCAATTGTCCCATTACTTTTGGTCCCTTAAAAAGTGAGAGGAACATATACAAACTGTTGTAATTCCTACACCATTCACCTGATTTGGATGTAAATACCCTCAAATTAAAGCTGAAAGTCTGCAGTTATAGCACATCTTGTTTGTTTCATTTCAAATCTATTGTGGTGGTGTATAGAGCCAAAAAGATTAGAATTGTGTCGATGTCCCAATATTTATGGATCTGACTGTGTATATAATATATATGTATATAATATATATATATATATATATATATATATATATATATATATATATAGTGGAACCTTGGTTTACGAGCATAATCCGTTCCAGGAGAATGCTTGTAATCCAAAGCATTCGCATATCAAAGCGAGTTTCCCCATAGAAGTCAATGGAAACTAAGATAATTCTTTCCGCATTGACTTCTATTGCATGCAATACCGCATGTGGCCAGAGGTGGGGGGGGGCGCCGGAGAGACTAGGAAATACTCAGAGATCGCTCGGCTGCACTCGGAAATCCTCAGAAAGGCTCGGAAACACTCGGGAACGGAGTATTTCCGAGTGTTTGCGAACGGCTCCGAACCGTCCTGGGCGCCCCCGCACCTCTGGCCAAATGTGGTACTGCACACTGCAGAGGCTTGAATCCTGCTTGTTTTGCGAGACAACGCTCGCAAACCGAGTCAGAAATTAAAAAAAAAAAAATTGCTCGTATTGCGAAACGCTTGTTAACCACGTTACTCGCAATCCGAGGTTCCACTGTATATATAGTCAGGCATTTTAGCTCTCACAGAAAGAAAAAAGGAAAAAAAAAAAAAGGAACAATTCAAACAAACTGCGAGTAATAAAAATAAAATAAAAATAATAATATATTATTTAAATATTAATATCTCTGCTTATAGAGCAATTTTTTTTTTTTTTTTACCAAAACAACAAAAAGAGGAAGGGGGAGGAATAGGGAAGGAGGATGAAAAATAAATAAATAAAATTTAAAAAAAAAAGAAGGAAGGATTAATGTAAATGCGCTGCGTTCTATTCCAGGCCTGGGATTATAAATAACAAGAGTATTGAACTTCTATTGCACCACATCTATCCAAATATTATATATGATATCATCTGACAACTTTATGACATTAGAATCCTATAATATCAGGGATCTGATATCGTATTATAATGAAACAAATTTGTTTTAACCGCTTGCCGACCAGCACATGACGATACACGTCGGCACAATGGCACGGCTGCGCAAATGGGCGTACGGGTATGTCCCCTTTAAGACGCGGCATTGTGGGCATGTGCGCGCCCCACTGCGTGTTCCGTGACTGCGCGACCCGTGGACTCGTTGTCCGCCGGTGACCCGCGATCGTGTCATGGATCGGCGGAACGGGGAGATGCCTATGTAAACAAGGCATTTCCCCGTTCTGCCTAGTGACATGACAGAGATTACTGCTCCCTGTCATCGGGAGAGGTGATCATGTTCATGTCAGTGGTAACCCCTCCCCCCCGCAGTTAGAATCACTCCCTAGGACACACTTAACCCCTTGATCGCCCCCTAGTGTTCAACCTCTTCCCTGCCAGTGTCATTTACACAGTAATCAGTGCATTTTTATAGCACTGATCGCTGTATAAATGACAATGGTCGCAAAATAGTGTCAAAAGTGTCCGATGTGTCCGCCATAATGTCACAGTCCCGCTAAAAATCGCAGATCGCCGCCATTACTACTAAAAAAAAAAAAATTATAATAAAAATGCCATAAATCTATCCCCTATTTTGCAGACGCTATAACTTTTGCGCAAACCAATAAATATACGCTTATTGCTATTTTTTTTTTTACCAAAAATATGTAGAAGAATACGTATCGACCTAAACTGAGAAAAAAAATAGTTTTTTTATATATTTTTTGGGGATATTTATTATAGTAAAAAGTAAAAAAAATGCTTTTTTTTTTTTTTTTCAAAATTGTTGCTCTTTTTTTTGTTTATAGCACAAAAAATAAAAACCACAGAGGTGATCAAATACCACCAAAAGAAAGATCTATTTGTGGGGAAATAAGGACGTCAGTTTTGTTTGGGTGCAACGTCGCACGACCGCGCAATTGTCAGTTAAAGCGATGCAGTGCCGAATCGCAAAAAGTGCTCTGGTCAGGAAGGGGGGGTAAAATCTTCCGGGGCTGAAGTGGTTAAAAATCAAACCACCATGCCGATATCTTTAAATGTTTGGCAACCACGCCCCTTGGTATCGTACCTGAATTCTTCTTTATGACACGTATCGCCTATTTTTCGTATCCGTTGAGCCAAGTCCCGGTGTAGACTTTTGCTTCCAGTACATCGGTATTAAGGATTCTGCTGTGTTTAGCAAATGCGGGGTTATTGAGTTTTTATATCTACTGTAGCTATTGATTGTGAAGTAAGGTGAACTAGAATAACCCGAGGATCCAACTGAATGATATCTTCTTGTATTATAGACGCCGTATTAATAACCGTCTGCCAGTATTTTTGAATAAAAGGACATGACCACCAGATATGACCGTGAGCAGCAACGGCCTCCACATTCTCTCCAGCAAAGAGGAGAATTAGAAGAGAACATCGAACACCTGTTCAACGGCTTGGTAACACAAATTGATAATCAGCCAATCACACGGCAGCAACTCAATGCATTTAGGCATCTAGACGTGGTGAAGACGACGTGCTGAAGTTCAAACCGAGCATCGGAATGGGGAAGAAAGGGGATTTAAGTGACTTTGAATGTGGCGTGGTTGTTGGTGGTAGACGGGGCTGGTCTGAGTATTTCTGGGATTTTCCCACACAACCATCTCTCGGGTTTACAGAGATTGCTGGGAAAAAGAGAAAATATCCAGTGAGCGGCAGCTGTGTGGAGGAAAATGCCTTGTTGAGGTCAGAGGAGAATGGGCAGACTGGTTCCAGTTGATAGAAAGACAACAGTAATCTCTGAATGCACAACGCATCCAACCTTGAAGTAGATGGGCTACAGCAGCAGAAGACCACACCAGGTGCCACTCCTGTCAGCTAAGAACAGGAAACTGAGGCTGGAATTGGCACAGGATCACCAAAATTGGACAATAGAAGATTGGAAAAAATGTTGTCTGGTCTGATGAGTCTGGATTTCAGCTCTGACATTCAGATGGTGGGGTCAGAATTTGTGGATTCTGGATCCATCCTGCCTTGTATCACCGGTTCAGGCTGGTGGTGGGGGTGTAATGGTGTGGGGGAGATTTTCTTGGCACACTTTGGGCCCCTTAGTACCAATTGGTTTAATCACCATGACCTCCCTGAGTATTGTTGCTGACCATGTCCATCCCTTTATGACTACAGTGTCCCCATCTTCTGATGGCTCCTTCCAGCAGGATAATGCACCATGTCACAAAGCTAAATTTCGTAACATTGTTCCCTTCCCCATAAATCCCACATGCACTTCGCACAAGCAGGGATTCCTGTACTGACTCCGCCTCCTGAAACCCCTCCTCCCAGAAGGCGGGCTCTGTGAAATGTGTGACACAGCAGTGTCTACTCACAGGTGATAGTGACTCCGTGTCACGGAATTCCAGGAGGTCAATGTGTGG
Organism: Aquarana catesbeiana; assembly: GCF_042186555.1. Lineage (NCBI taxonomy): Eukaryota > Metazoa > Chordata > Amphibia > Anura > Ranidae > Aquarana > Aquarana catesbeiana. The sequence continues at coordinate 15,665,545 of NC_133331.1, forward strand.
GGTCTTCACAAACTTCCAGATGGTTCAGAGTTATAGGAGGAGGCTGGAAATGAAGATCGGATTTTATATTGTGACCATAGATACACTTAAAAAATACAAAGTAACTTCTATAATTTAAAATGTATAAAATGTATCTATAAATAGTAAGGGATATTGTTGTTTATCAGCCTCTCCTTCATCTCCTTCATTTCTAAGGACTACATGCCCCATGGTACCTTAAATATACAAAGTAACTTCTATAATCAATAATTTCAGATGTATACTAAGGGGTTTATTTACTAAGGCTAGAGAGGGCAAAATGAGTCACAAATGAGTCTGCAGAGAAACCAATCAGCTTCTAACCTCAGCTTGTTTACTTAAGCTTTAGCAATAAAACCTGGAAGGAGATTGGTTTCTCTGCAGAATTGTGACTAATTTTGTCATCTCTAGCTTTAGTAAATAAACCTCAATTTATCTATAAATAACAAGGAATCCTGTGGTTTATCAGCCTCTCCTCCATATCTAAGGACTACATATCCCATGGTACCTTGCTGATTCCTGTACTGACTCCGCCTCCTGAAGCTCCCCCCCCCCCCCCAGGAGGTTGGCCCTGTGAAATGTGTGACACAATAGTACCTTCTCACAGGGCATAGTGACTCCGTGTCACAGAATTCCAAGAGGTCAATGTGTGGGGTCTTCCAAATATTTCCAGTCTCCTCCTATTACTCTGAACCATCTGGAAGTTTGTGGGAATGAAGATAGGATTTTATATTGTGACCATAAACTTTAAATATACAAAGTAACTTCTGTAATTTATCGTTTTACGTGTATACAATGTATCTATAAATAGTAAGGAATCTTGTGGTTTATCAGCCTCTATTTCATTTCTAAGGACTACATGCCCCATGGTACCTTGCTGATTCCTGATACTGACTCCTCCTCCTGAAACCCCTCCCCTCAGAAGGCGGTCTATGTGAAATGTGTGACACAGCAGTGCCTACTCACAGGTCATAGTGACTCCGTGCCACAGAATTCCAGGAGGTCAATATTTGGGGTCTTCAAAAAAGTCCAGATGGTGGGAGGAGGCTGGAAAAAATAGAATACGATGTATCCAATGAAGATCAGATTTTACATTCTCACCATAAAGACACTTGTAGGGTGTGGATCCCCCTGTAGGACAGATTGGATGATTAGCAAGTGAGGGCAGACCCTCCATGCCAGATGGATTCCCCAGTGTGACCCCCCCCCCATAGGACCACTGAAGGGTCCTACTTTGCATCCTTGAGCTTTGATACAAGACATTGATTTACTAAAGGAGTGGAGAGTCTTCACATAATAAGTAGCGTGAATATTCCCTTCACCCCCCCCCCCAAAAAAAAATCATCTCTCCTAGCACAAATCTTCTACCCCTCCCACACCAAATCCCCCCTCTCAGCACAAATCTTTGCCCCCCCCAACCTTCCAACACAAATTACCCCCCCCCCCAAAAAAAATCACCTCTCCTGGCACAAATATTCTACCCCTCCCACTCCAAATCCACCCACTTGGCACAAACCCTTGCCCCCTAACCTCCCAACACAAATCCCCCCCCAAAAAAATCACCTCTCCTAGCACAAATCTTCTACCCCTCCCACTCCAAATCCCCCCTCTCAGCACCCCCCCCTCAAACTTCTTGCAATGCCTTCCTACCTGACATGATGCCACAGTGCCGAGGACAGCCGCCCCCTCCTGCCCACCCCTTGTCCTCGGCCCTGGCTCTGTCCACCAATGACGAAGGTGAATACATAATCATTATAAAGTCGGTGTCGGTTGTAATAAGCGTGGTGATTGCACACCGCATTACAGGAAATCACTTCACACCCGGAGCTCCTCCAGGACTCAATTATGGGTTTCTTGCTGCGTAATGGAGAACGCCGAAATATAAGCCGTGCCGCTGTTTGGCTATCGGTGCATGGCAGGAAAATCTCCAAGCTACGCACGTGCGTCTATTGGTGGTATGGATTTCATGTCATCTATGGGTTGCTCAGCTCTTATTGACGCGTTTCGATCCGCCATTTTCCTTCTAATCCCCTCTGCTTTTATATTACTGGACACGGCGTTGGGTGTCGGTGAGGATCAGAAGAGCCGGGAGCCCATTGTTCATCCTGGGAGGGAATGGATTGTAGTGCCCGAGTGCGTCTGCCAGGCATTTCTACTGGGCAGTGCGTCCATGAACAAAGGTGTGCCGAGCTTATAGATGAATGCCAAGTGTGCAGAACTTTACATTGTTTCAACTTGGACCAACTATGTACAGTATATTATACATACACTATATTACCAAAAGTATTGGGACGCCTGCCTTTACACCCACATGAACTTTAATGGCATCCCAGTCTTAGTCCGTAGGGTTCAATATTGAGTTGGCCCACCCTCTGCAGCTATAACAGCTTCAACTCTTCTGGGAAGGCCGTCCACAAGGTTTAGGAGTGTGTCTATGGGAATGTTTGACCATTCTTCCAGAAGAGCATTTGTGAGGTCAGGCACTGATGTTGGACGAGAAGGCCTGGCTCGCAGTCTCCACTCTAATTCATCCTAAAGGTGTTCTATTGGGGTTGAGGTCAGGACTCTGTGCAGGCCAGTCAAGTTTCTCCACCCCAAATTCACTCATCCATGTCTTTATGGACCTTACTTTGTGCACTGGTCCAAACCATTTGGTGGAGGGGGGATTATGGTGTGGGGGTTGTTTTTCAGGGGTTGGGCTTGGCCCCTTAGTTCCAGTGAAGGGAACTCTTAAGGCGTCAGCATACCAAGACATTTTGGACAATTTCATGCTCCCAACTTTGTGGGAACAGTTTGGGGACGGCCCCTTCCTGTTCCAACATGACTGCGCACCAGTGTACAAAGCAAGGTCCATAAAGACATGGATGAGCGAGTTTGGGGTGGAGGAATATGACTGGCCTGCACAGAGTCCTGATAGAACACCTTTGGGATGAATTAGAGCAGAGACTGTGAGCCAGGCCTTCTCGTCCAACATCAAATGCACTTCTGGAAGAATGGTCAAACATTCCCATAGAGCGGGAACAGAGGGGTACCAGACTAAGTGCAGCATTAAAATCAGTGGTATAATATGAAGAAAAACAAATAAGTAATACGGGCACATATGTGTATAGTCGTCAGTCTCGGAGCCTCTCCAAGCTGTCCTGGTGCCGTGGCAGCCTGGAGCACAGGCCCCCCCGCCATCCACTGATCGCAGGTGCAACGCTCTGCAGGCTTCTATGCCAAAATAAAATAATTAAAATAAATTTAAAAAATGAAATAAATAAATGCAGTTATTTTCTGTAAAAAGGTGGACTTCAAGAAAACCCATCCAGAGGTACAGAGATTGAGGAAAGGTCTGCAGGAGCCTGGCATTGTCCCCCGCCACCCACTGATCGTAGGTGCAATGCTCTGCGGGCTTCTATGCAAAAAAAATAAATAAATAAAATTAAAAAATAAAAATTTTAATAAATAAATGCATTTTTTTTTCCTGCAAATAGATTTACATTTAATAGTTTCTGCAAAAGGTGGACTTTTAAAAAACCCATCCAGAGGTACAGAGATTGAGGAAAGGTCTGCAGGAGCCTGGCATTGCCCCCCGCCACCCACTGAACGCAGGTGCAATGCTCTGTGGGCTTCTATACAAAAATAAATAAAAAATAAATCAATAAAATAAAAATTTAAATAAATAAATGCACAGTTTTTTTTCCCTGCAAATAGATTTACATTTAATATTTTCTGTAAAAGGTGGACTTAAAAAAAAAAAAAAAAAAAAAAAAAAAAAAACCCATTCAGGAGGTACGTACAGAGATTGAAGAAAGGTCTGCAGGAGCCTGATTGCAGGTGCAATGCTCTGCAGGCTTCTATGCAAAAATAAATAACAAAGAACTAAAATAAATAAAAATAAATTAATAAATAAAAAATAAAATAAATACATTAAAAACAAATAAATGTACAGTTTTTTTCGTGCAAATAGATTTCCATTTAATATTTTCTGTAAAAAGGTGGTCTTCAAGAAAACCCATCCAGAGGTACAGAGATTGAGGAAAGGTCTGCAGGAGCCTGGCATGGTCCCCCGCCATCCACTGATCGCAGGTGCAACGCTCTGCAGGCTTCTATGCAAAAATAAATTGATTAAAAAAATAAAATAAATGCAGTTTTTTTTCTTGCAAATAGATTTACATTTAATATTTTCTGTAAAAGGTGGACTTTAAAAAAAAAAAAAAAAAAACTCATCCAGAGGTACAGAGATTGGGGAAAGGTCTGCAGGAGCCTGGCCTTGTCCCCTGCCATCCACTGATCGCAGGTGCAACGTTCTGCAGGCTTCTATGCAAAAATAAATAAAAAAAGAAATAAAATAAAGAAATAAAAATAAAATAAAGAAATAAAAAATACAATAAATACATAACAAAATCCACTGATCGCAGGTGCAATGTTCTGCAGGCTTCTATGCAAAAATAAATAAAAAAATAACTAAAATAAATAAAAATAAATTAATAAAAAATAAAATACATTAAAAAAAAATAATTGTACAGTTTTTTTTTTCCTGCAAATAGATTTACATTTAATATTTTCTGTAAAAAAAAATCCAAAAGGTACAGAGATTGAGGAAAGGTCTGCAGGAGCCTGGCATTGCCCCCCCCCCCCCCATCCACTGATCGCAGGTGCAACGTTCTGCAGGCTTCTATGCAAAAATAAATAAAAAATAACTAACATAAAGAAATAAAAATAAATGAATAAATAAATAAAAAATACATAACAAATTCTACTGATCGCAGGTGCAATGTTCTGCAGGCTTCTATGCAAAAATAAATAAAGAAATAACTAAAATAAATTAATAAAAATAAATTAATAAAAAATAAAATAAATATATTAAAAAAATAATTGTACAGTTTTTTTTCCTGCAAATAGATTAAAAAAAAAATCCAAAAAGGTACAGAGATTGGGGAAAGGTCTGCAGGAGCCTGGCATTGCCCCCCGCCATCCACTGATCGCAGGGGCAACGCTTTGCAGGCTTCTACGCAAAAATAAATAACAAATAAATAAAATAAATAAATTAAATAAATAAAGAAAGAAAATAAATTCATGCAGTTTTTTTTTTTCCTGCAAATAGATTTACATTTAATATTTTCTGTAAAAGGCGGTCTTCGAGAAAACTGAGAGTTAGGTAAAATGGCAAACATACCAAACAGAAGAAATTACCGGGTCACCATACACGATAAGATCTGCACATTGGCAATGGGCCACATACTGGACTTAAATAAAAAGAACGCTCCGTCATTCATTTTTCAATTTTTTGTTTTAATGAAATATACAATAAGAACAGATATAAATAACAAATGAAATAATGACACAAAAAAGGGTAAAATACCATAAAATACAAACATAGAAGATTAGGAATCTGTAAAAGCTGTAAGGTCGCCCCGTGTGCCAGAAATAGGAGTCTGCCTGTAGGACAGGAAACCGCAGAGATGAGAATCCATGCCAAGAATGTTGGCATTGTTGGGGGGTGAGACACTGAACACCCCAAATCTTCATCTCACCCCGGAATGTCGCTCCGTCATCGGTCACCAGGGCAGAATCCGGAGCACCGCCACCTATGGAATCCACACTGTGTGCAATGCTGCCATCATGTGTTCGTTTATGAGATCAGCTGATCAGTGTAAATACATAGGAAGGGTCTAGAAGATGACATCGGGGGACATTTACTAAAACTGGAGAGTGCGAAATCTGGTGCAGCTCTGCGAAGTAACCAATCAGCAGTTGACAATAAAACCTGGAAGCGGATCGGTTTCTATGCAGAGCTGCGCCAGGATTCTATGTGCTCCAGTTTTAGTAACTCTCCCCCTCCGCTTCTGTGTAATATTCATACAAGTGTAAGAAAAATGAAGAAGAAAATCCCTTTCAGTAAAATGAACCCCGTGTAGATATTTAATGAAGCCGCTCATTAGAGGACAATGGAGGCCTGGCACTGGGGGCATCCTATGAAAGATGCCAGCTGCCTGTCTATTATGTGTCTCCAAGTCTTGAAGCAAGCTGCCAAGGCGGCTCCATGACCATCAGGCTTCCTCTGAAATGCATTTTTGTATCAAAGATACACTATATTGTCAAAAGTATTGGGACGCCTGCCTTTACACGCACATGAACTTTAATGGCATCCCAGTCTTAGTCCGTAGGGTTCAATATTGAGTTGGCTCCGCCCTTTGCAGCTATAACAGCTTCAACTCTTCTGGGAAGGCCGTCCACAAGGTTTAGGAGGGTGTCTATGGGAATGTTTGACCATTCTTCCAGAAGCTCATTTGTGAGGTCAGGCACTGATGTTGGATGAGAAGGCCTGGCTCGCAGTCTCCGTTCTAATTCATCCCAAAGGTGTTCTATCGGGTTGAGGTCAGGACTCTGTGCAGGCCAGTCAAGTTCCTCCACCCCAAACTCGCTCATCCGTGTCTTTATGGATCTTGCTTTGTGCACTGGTCCAAATCATATAGTGGAGGGGGGATTATGGTGGGGGGTTGTTTTTCAGGGGTTGGGTTTGGCCCCTTAGTTCCAGTGAAGGGAACTCTTAAGGCGTCAGCATACCAAGACATTTTGGACAATTTCATGCTCCCAACTTTGTGGGAACAGTTTGGGGACGGCCCCTTCCTGTTCCAACATGACTGCGCACCAGTGCACAAAGCAAGGTCCATAAAGACATGGATGAGCGAGTTTGGAGGAACTTGACTGTCCTGACCTCAACCCGAAGAACACCTTTGGGGTGAATTAGAGCGGAGACTGCGATCCAAACCTTCTCGTCCAACATCAGCGCCTGATCTCACAAATGCTCTTCTGGAAGAATGGTCAAACATTCCCATAGACACACTCCTAAACCTTGTGGACGGCCTTCCCAGAAGAGTTGAAGCTGTTATAGCTGCAAAGGGCGGAGCCAACTCAATATTGAACCCTACGAACTAAGACTGGGATGCCATTAAAGTTCATGTGCGTGTAAAGGCAGGTGTCCCAATACTTTTGACAACATAGTGTAAGTGTTTAGTGCGTTTTTTTTTTTTTTCAGAAACCCACTACAGTCCATTTAACATGGTTTCCTATCGATCGAGTTCACATCTTTAAGTTTTGTGCACAGTTCCCGCAGCAGATTGCGTTTTGCATGAAACAGACTTCAATAGACAACGCAAAATGCAACACTTGGATTTTTGGCGTTTTTTTTTTTGGCTAATAGGAAAGTAAGACAGTTCTGTTCATGGAGTGAGACTTCGATGCGACTCTCTGGCACTGAAGTTGCATCAAAGTAGTGCAGGAACCTTAATGAGTCGCATGTTGGGTCTAAGGGCTGGGGTTAGAATTAATCATTCGTGGTTTTGAACGCTAATCCCAACTATTACCGCTAACCCGAATGATCACCCATAACTCTAAGATTTAAACCTAGCCCTTAACCCTAAGGCTTGGTTCACATTACTGCGACCCGAAAGTCGCGTGGCTTACGGTTTGTGACTTTTCCAGGCGACTTGAGTACTTTGAAGCGACTTTCTGGAATGCCTGGGAAATCTTCCTGTAATGTCAGATCCAAATCCCATCAATATAGCAGATATATCAGGATTCGACTTGGCGAGGCGACCGCCATTAAAGTCTATGGGCACAAGTCGCATAGACGTCGCCTTGAAGTAGTACAGGAACCTTTTCTAAAGGTCGGAGCGACTTCAGTAGAGCTAATCAAGACCGCTCTCATTGACCAACATGGGATTTCACATGTCATGCGACTTGGGATCTTACAAGTCGTATCGCAAGTCGTGGGCGGTGTAAACCGAGCCTAAGGCTCCTCCTTATTTACATTAGAGCATCTCCAAAAGTCGCACTCAATTTCTTGTGCAACTTTGATATAAATTGACATTTTCTGGACCAAAAAAAAAAAAAAGTCGGACCAAAGCAGTGCAGGAACCTTTTTCTGAAGTCGCAGCGCACTTCTGTAGTGTCAGCAGGAGCGGCTCTCATAGAAATACATTGAATTTCACATGTCCTGCGACTTGGGGTATTCACAAGCCGGATCCCAAGTCGCACAAGTGTGAAAGGAGTCTTACCCTAACATGCAACTTTGGACACATAAAAGGTTCCTGCACTGTTTTGATGCTACTTGAGTGCCAGAGTGTAAAGTCGCATAAAAGTCGCACTTTATAAACATAACATAAACATACTTTCCTATTACCAAACGCGCGTTCAAAAATGCGCCGGTAAAAATGCATCAACCGCAGCCTGCATAGATGTGAACCTAGCCTTAAGAGATATTTGAAGGGGGTTTTTAATAAATTGGAATGCAATTGTTAGATGCCGCCCCCCCCCCCCCCATTTAGCACCATGGGGTTGTTTCCACCTCCAGCAGCTATAAAGTAACAGTAGTGAGACTTTGCTCCCATTACAGGAGGGACTGGAGCCCAACCATCAGACCACGGAAGGGGGTTTTATACATATTGATTGTTCAGTACCAGACTTTACCAGCAGGTGACGCTACAAGCAAAAAATGTTCTATGCAGAACTCCACCAGCTTCTTATAATACTCAGAAAATGTGATTTGTGTCTCTGCCCCTCCCACAAGACCATTCATGACCTCTTCACTTCAGTGGCGGCTGGTCCTCAAAAAAATTTTTTTTGGGGGGGGGGCGCAAACAAACTGAAAAATTCTGAAAAAAAAAAAATCAATTGCAGCCTCACTGTGCCATCAGTTGCTGCCACCGTGCCATCAAACACAGCCACTGTGCCCGTCTATTGCCGCCACTGTGCCCATCAAATGCAGCCACTGTGCCCATCAAATGCAGCCACTGTGCCCATCTATTGCCGCCACTGTGCCCATCAAATGCAGCCACTGTGCCCATCAAATGCAGCCACTGTGCCCATCAAGCGCAGCCACTGTGCCCATCAATTGCCGCCACTGTGCCCATCAAATGCAGCCACTGTGCCCATCAAATGCAGCCACTGTGCCCCATAAAATGCAGCCAGTTTGCCCCATAAAATTCAGCCACTGTGCCCATCAATTGCCACCACTGTGCCCATCAAACGCAGCCACTGTGCCCATCAAATGCAGCCACTGTGCCCCATAAAATGCAGCGCTGTGCCCATCAATTGCCGTCATTGTGCCATCAAACACAGCCAGTGTGCCCATCAATTGCTGCCACTGTGCCAAACGCAGCCAGTGTGCCCATCAATTGCTGCCACTGTGCCATCAAACGCAGCCACTGTGCCCATCAATTGTCACCACTGTGCCCATCAAACGCAGCCACTGTGCCCATCAAATGCAGCCACTGTGCCCCATAAAATGCAGCGCTGTGCCCATCAATTGCCGTCACTGTGCCATCAAACGCAGCCACTGTGCCCATCAATTGCCAACAGTGTGCCCATCAGTTGCTCCCACTGTGCCCCATCAAACGCAGCCAGTGTGCCTCCCCGCTGGCCCGCCGTCTGCACTTACCTGTCTTGGTGGGACAGCTCCTCGATGTCTTTTCCCGTTCTCTGTTATGATTAGACGCCTGGCGTCCAATCACAGCGCCGGTCGTTTCAGCCAATCAGGTGACGGGTAATATACCCGCGCACCTGATTGGCGGAGAGGCGGTTTAGCGTTAGGAAAGCGAATATTCATTTGCTTTTCTAACACAGCTGAGTGACCTTCGAGCGTCCAGCATGGCGTTCGCAGGTTACCCTTTTTGAAGCCTATTAAAGTCTATGGCTCTATTCAGGTGCTTCAAACCCCCCACCCCGCCCCCCCCCCCGCCGCTGTAATTCAGATGCCCTGCACCCGAAAAGAGGCCGGGCGCCTGAATAAAGGGTGGCAGCGGCGGCCTTAGATTCATGCAACAGATGAATTTATCTATTGGTGATAGAGGGGTGGCAGGAGAGACTGGGCGACAGGAGAGAGGGGGGCGGCGCCTGTGCGCCCTTATGGACGCACCGCCACTGCTTCACTTAGTCTTAGCTGGATTCCCAACTCTGTGTACTCTACAAAACTGAGAACTCGTCTAGAACTGTTAGACGCAGCTAGAAATTCTGGTGGGAATACAATATCTTAGGCCAAGTTCACATCCATGCGTGTCAGGAACGCATGCAAAATTACGCACTTTCCCAACATGCACACATTGCCATTCAGCAGGCGCTCAGCGGTGCCGTTAATCGCTTTTGCAATAGCGCACCGTGCAGTTCGATGTGGCACATTTTTGGGAAAGTCAGAAGCTTATTTTCCGTGTTTCTTGTGTGTTGAAATGGATGGGCTGCCCAATGTGCACCCGCGCTTGTTTGCACCTGTACGTGTGGACCTGGCCTTAGAAGAGGACTTCCAGAGATAAGAAGCCAACCCTTGGGGTTCAACATGTCACACCAAAGTGTCACTTGTAGGTAAAGTCACATCAGTATTGACCTATCCATTCTTTTTAAAATAAAATGGATTCATTTATTCTAAAATAATTTCTGGATGAAGGAAGTGGACATTCATGATTTATGGTGATCAGTGCGGAGACCAGTTTGTACAGTCATGTTCATACAGCAAACCTCAACCACAACCTCAACCACACATCTTCAGAGATCTGGAGATGAACACATCATGGTTGGTGGTCGAGGGAAAACATGAGCTGCTAAAATGTTCAATAATCAAATGTTCAATAATCAAAAAAAAAAATTATACAAAATACAGTGTTCATCATCAGGATATGAGGAAAGTCCACAAGGACAATCCCTTGAGCTTCACTCCCATAGCACACAGCTTCTAGGTGAGCTCCTACTAAAGCCCCCCTGAGGGCACAGATCCATCCAATAATACCATCATTAGTGGTTAGAACTTTTTATTCACAGCTTCCAGGAGCTAAGAAAATTAAAAAAAAATAAAAAATAACCTTACCGAGCTGCTGGTCTTCAGATGCTGGAAATGTGAAATTGAAATGTTGAAATTCACTTCATTCTGGGAAATCAAAGACCTTCTGCCAACCAAGACGCCCATCTATAAAGCTGCTCCTCACCCGCACCTTTTGTACTTTTCTAAACCTTGAATTTTGGCACATTTATCAATGTAAGTTTTTCTACGAGGGGTCTTCAAAAAGTTCCTGCACTTTTATATATATAATAGAGTTAAAAAAAAAAAAAAAAGTGTGGAAACTTTTTGAAGAACCCTCGTAGAAATGCTTCACGGCTCCACTTCTCTTCTTTTGATTTACAAAGATTTGACATAAAATCAGGCGATTTCTTATCACCTTCATAGTAAAAAAAATATCAAACCCTGTACTGCTCGTTTCTCCGGAACTGATTCGTTGCCTTCATTGAATGGGGTTTGTGGTATCATTTTAGGCTAGAGAAGGTGGTTATCAACAATCACATGTATGAGTGAACCCGTGTGCTCCCCGGTGCTGACGTGATCATGATGTGAACCTATCAGATTACATAGAAGATCACTACTGAGGACTTAATTTTGGAAGGTCGTCATCATAGTTTTGGGGTCATCATTTCAGTCCGGGCTTCTCTATGCAGCAGGTCATTGAAATCAATCAAAGATACGAGATGGGGTTTCGGACTTTAATGGCGGAATGCTGGTTTTACCTCATTGATGTACTAGGAGTCAGAAGACTCCATGTACTTTGCACTTTGTTTTTGACGTCAATGAGGAATATAAGATGTGAATTTTATATAACGTGGTATTTCCTGTAAATAGTAACCAATCAGCTTCTAACTTCAGCTTGTGCAGTTAAGCTTTGACATAAAACGTGGAAGCTGATTGGTTTCTATGCAGAGCTGCACCAGATTTTGCACTCTCCGGTTTTAGTAAAATCAACTCCGATATGAAGCTTTTAGGGTTCACGCACATGGAGCTTTAATAGGAATTTTATATTCCCATCTCAACTTCTTTACACTCTCCCACACCCAGAGAGCCACACCTCCCGCGTACAATCTGCCGTACAAGTGAATAGCGGTACGCAGCCATAGTCTTGTATGCATCGTTGTTTACCTCCTGCACATGTGCATTTGGAAAATAAGTCAGATGCGCATGTAAAGGCCAATGCAAGCAAGCATAGAAGAGCACCGCCACGTATAGACATTCATTTGTTTAATGGGCTGTACACGGCACATGCGGCTCCCTGGGTGCGGAAAAGTATTGGGAAATTATGGCAGGCAAAAAGGTGTGCAGTGAACCCGAAGGCATCTAAAAATTTCTCGAATCACAAGAGGAGAAGTCGGCACTCGGAATGGCATCCGTCAATGGCTATCCTTTATTGCAAAAACACATAGAACAGCCATAAAACGTCCAACGCGTTTCGGCCGCGAGCCATGACTAAGGCCTGACGAGCGAAACACGTTGGAGGTTTTACGGCTGTTATACATGTTTTTGCAATAAAGCATAACCATTGTTGGAGGCCATTCTGAGTGCCCGCTTCTCTTGTGATTCGAGAAATTTTTAGATGCCTTCTAGATGCCTTGTGATTCCTGTTACCTGAGGCTTTAAGCAGCCTGTAAGTCTGAGCTGGGATGCGAGAAGGTGGAAGGGCTTACACACCTGTAGTCATCAAAAAAAATTCAGTGTCAACCAATTAAAAAAGATCTTTGGCACACAGGCTGACTCCCGAGGTCTGCCTTCTGCTGTGCAGAACCCCGGCTGTAAAAACGCTCAGCAGAAGGAACATCGGTAAAGCATTTCCAAGCAGCTGATTAATGTCACAATAATTCTCCTCTATTTAAAGTGATTTTGCTAAGGTGATCGCCAGATTCAGTTTTTGGTGGGAACCCCCCCCCCCCATTCCACCATACACCTCTTTTTAGGAGGAACCCATTCCCCTGCATTCCTCCATACACCTCTTTTTGGGAGGAATCCCCTCCCTTGCATTCCTATATACACCTCCAGGACAAACTAAAAAGCTCACATGACCGTAGTTGACCTTGTACAGTGTCTATAGCGTGGAGTTTAAAGGGTTAAATTTCTTATTAAAATCAACATTCATATACATTTCATTTTACAAACCAAAAATCAGAAAAATATTTTCTCTGAATGACCAAAAAAAAAAAAAAAAAAAAAAAAAGAAAAAAAAATGAAATAATTATATCTGAGAACTTTGGAACCATAAATAATAAAAAGTAGCAAAGCAGCGTAAACACTTCTTCTATAATACATCTTGAATACTCCAAGTGTTAAAAAAACGGTATAAAAAAAAGGCACATCGAATGGGCCACCGCAAACGTCTGACCAGACAGAGGTGAACGATCGCACATCTGAAATTTTTGGTCCTCGTTGGTGACGCTTCACATGGATATCTGCCAGCCGGGACATCTAAAAAGCAGAGCAGTTGGCTAAAACTGTGCACTCGTATTCCTGCAGCACATCGCAAGCAATGGTCCACTGCAAGTTGAGGGACATGGAACCAGACCTGATCTGTAGGTTGTAGGACACGGAACCTGTGCCAATCTTTAAGCTGTTGGGACACGGAACCTGCCCCAATCTTCAAGCTGTGGGACATGGAACCTACCCCGATCATCAGGCTGTGGGACATGGAACTTGCCCAGATCTTCAAGCTGTGGGACATGGAACCTGCCTTGATCTTCAAGCTGTGAGACACGGAACGTGCCCTGATCTTCAAGCTGATGAACATAGAACCAGACCTCATCTTCAAGCTGTGGGACACGGAACCTGTTATGATCCTCAAGCTGTGAGACACGGAACCTGCCCCGATCTTCAAGCTGTGGGACATGGAACCTACCCCGATCATCAGGCTGTGGGACATGGAACCTGCCCAGATCTTCAAGCCGTGGGACATGGAACCTGCCTTGATCTTCAAGCTGTGGGACACGGAACTTGCCCTGATCTTCAAGCTGAACATAGAACCAGACCTTATCTTCAAGCTGTGGGACACGGAACCTGTTCTGATCCTCAAGCTGTGGGACAAGGAACCTGTCCTGACCTTCAAGCAGTGGGACATGGATTCAAACCCGATTTTTGCTGGCCTCAGCTTAGGTCTTGCTTGGTATTCCTGGACCAGGAAATGTCAGCTGTACTGAAGTATGGCAAGGCACGCACCGGCTGGCAGAGTGTAGATATCCACAGTGTGGTCTGCTATAAAGTGCAATGCATGATCCTCCCTCCATGGCTTTTTTATTAATCTATGGCACGCCGAACACATCTAGAGAACAAGATGGCAACACCGAGGCTTGGCCTACAGTCCCTTCACAGAAGAACAATGGTGCCATCGGAGTCTGTAACACAAAAAGTGCACCAAAAATATTTCTGATGCCGATTCAATACTCTTTAATTGGAGATCCTAATTGGAAGCTGCACTTCTCTTACTGATCAGCATTTCCCCGGCTTCTTGTCTGCTCCTCTATTCTCCGGGATGTGCCGATATCGACATTTGTCTCCATAAGTGCAACCATTGGCCCTCCAGTAGAAACATTCATTGGTCTTGTATGGGACTTTCTTCTTTGCACTGAAAGGTAGAAAACACACTTTGTTACACTGGAATAGTGGGTTCCCTATTCACCTTCGTGATTTCTATATTTAAGGCATATAAAGTGACCCCTCTCCTTTAATTGGGTGAGAAAACCCCCAATACCAGGATCATGGATTACATCTCTGGTGGTATTAGGATTTTTTTTTTTTTTTTTATGCATTGTAAGCAGAGAGCAACTACTGTTTAGAAGCAGAACTCAACTGTATCCGAGCACCACAAACTGAAAATGCTAAATAATTCACTTTTGCTATTCAAAGCAAACTCCCCCATCCCCCCATGTCTCCAGGCTTTAGGTTGCTGAGAAATCACTTTGAAAAACGCCCCCCCCCCTAGCATTTCTAGCTAGGGTTTGCCACCTGTCTGGGATTTACCTGGACAGTCCGGGTTTTGAATCATGTGTCCGGCTTTCAGGTGGACTGAAACCCGGACACATTATTCATACCGGGCTGTGGCTCTCCAAGTAACCAAAATAGTCACATACAAATCTGTTACCATCCGGGAGCTGCGGGCGGCTTACTGGGGGGCAGGGAGATGATGTCAGCAAGAGCAATTTGGCCACACCCACTGCATTACTACTAGACATGTGCGCTGCCAAAAAATTTTTGTTTGCTTTTTTTCGTTTCATTCGTTTTTTTTTTTTTTTCGGGTCATTCGTTCTGATCGAAAATTTGTAAATCTGAAATCCCAAAATTCTAAAATTTCATAAAATTCGAATATCCGAAACCTGGAAATTCGAAAAAAATTGGAAATTCGCAATTTCGGAAATCTGAACTCCGGAAATCCGAAAATTCAGAAATGCGAAATAACGAACTAATAATAACAACCATTCAATTCTAGGTATTGGAATTTCCTTCCAAATTTGGCTGTTGGTGAACGTAACGAATGCGAGTTTATCCAAAGTTACGAATTATCCGAAATAACGAATGTCGCATCTAAACAAATGGAATGGAACAAATTAATAATTAATAATAATAAAATGTTTTTTATTATTATTAGTTATTATTAATTAGTTACGTTTCATTCGATAGATGCGACATTCGTTATTTCGGAAAATTCGGATAAATTCGTATTGGTTACGTTCCCCAACAGCCAAATTTGAAAGGAAATTCCAATACCTGTAATTTAATGATCAGTGATAGTCAAGTTATTATTAGTTACTTATTATTTCAGATTTTCGTTCTTATTTTCCGATTTTCATTCTTTTGAATTTTTATCTTCAGATTTTTTCGAATTTCCGGATTTCGAAATTTACAAATTTTTGAATTTGAATATTCGAATTTACGAATATTCGGAAAATGATATGTTAAATGGGTTTTCGTTAATTCGGATATTTCTGAATTTGTAGAAATTAGTTTAAAAAAAAACTAATTCGGAACCAAAACGAATTGCACATGTCTAATTACGACTCTCCTCGGGGCACCCAAAACATGTTCCAGGCCGCTAAAGTGTTTGGGTTTGGCTCGAAAAAAAAAAAGGTGGCAACCCTATTTCTAGCCGCGGCCATCTTGAGTAAGGGCAAATAATTCATAGCATTTACTTCCTGGAATCCATCTTCCCTTAGCACAGGCATGCAGACAGGAGGGTGTGCTTAGCCGAGAAAGCCCCTCCTCCCATAAAGACTCCAGGGATGTATGACCTCATTTTGGTCTAGGCCAGAAACCAGGAAGCCGTTTATGAAATGCACATTAAGGAAAAAAATATAATTTAATACACACAAACACAATATAATACCCAATCAGTTTCTTGTCAAAATATAAAAGATAATAACGATGGATAAAAAGATACCAAACGTCACACTTTAAAATTGCGCACACCCGTGGAATGGAAACAAATTACAGAACGTGAAATTACAATTATCCATAGGCGATCGAGTTTAGAGTTGCAGTATGGACTGGGTAATGTTTTAGGATCTATACTGGTATGGACTGGGTAATGTGTTAGGATCTATACTGGTATGGACTGGGTAATGTGTTAGGATCTATACTGGTATGGACTGGGTAATGTGTTAGGATCTATACTGGTATGGACTGGGTAATGTGTTAGGATCTATACTGGTATGGACTGGGTAATGTGTTAGGATCTATACTGGTATGGACTGGGTAATGTGTTACGATCTATACTGGTATGGACTGGGTAATGTGTTACGATCTATACTGGTATGGACTGGGTAATGTGTTAGGATCTATACTGGTATGGACTGGGTAATGTGTTGGGATCTACACTGGTATGGACTGGGTAATGTGTTACGATCTATACTGGTATGGACTGGGTAATGTGTTAGGATCTATACTGGTATGGACTGGGTAATGTTTTAGGATCTATACTGGTATGGACTGGGTAATGTGTTGGGATCTACACTGGTATGGACTGGGTAATGTGTTAGGATCTAAACTGGTATGGACTGGGTAATGTTTTATGATCTACACTGGTATGGACTGGGTAATGTGTTAGGATCTATACTGGTATGGACTGGGTAATGTGTTAGGATCTATACTGGTATGGCCTGTTAATGTGTTAGGATCTATACTGGTATGGACTGGGTAATGTGTTATGATCTATACTGGTATGGACTGGGTAATGTGTTACGATCTATACTGGTATGGACTGGGTAATGTGTTAGGATCTATACTGGTATGGACTGGGTGATGTGTTACGATCTATACTGGTATGGACTGCGTAATGTGTTACGATCTATACTGGTATGGACTGGGTAAGGTGTTAGGATCTATACTGGTATGGACTGGGTAATGTGTTAGGATCTATACTGGTATGGACTGGGTAATGTGTTATGATCTATACTGGTATGGACTGGGTAATGTGTTAGGATCTACACTGGTATGGACTGGGTAATGTGTTAGGATCTATACTGGTATGGACTGGGTAATGTGTTAGGATCTATACTGGTATGGACTGGGTAATGTGTTACGATCTATACTGGTATGGACTGGGTAATGTGTTAGGATCTATACTGGTATGGACTGGGTAATGTGTTAGGATCTATACTGGTATGGACTGGGTAATGTTTTAGGATCTATACTGGTATGAACTGGGTAATGTGTTGGGATCTACACTGGTATGGACTGGGTAAGGTGTTAGGATCTATACTGGTATGGACTGGGTAATGTTTTAGGATCTATACTGGTATGGACTGGGTAATGTTTTATGATCTACACTGGTATGGACTGGGTAATGTGTTAGGATCTATACTGGTATGGACTGGGTAATGTGTTAGGATCTATACTGGTATGGACTGGGTAATGTTTTATGATCTACACTGGTATGGACTGGGTAATATGTTATGATCTATACTGGTATGGACTGGGTAATGTGTTATGATCTATACTGGTATGGACTGGGGAATGTGTTATGATCTATACTGGTATGGACTGGGTAATATGTTAGGATCTACACTGGTATGGACTGGGTAATGTGTTAGGATCTATACTGGTATGGACTGGGTAATGTGTTAGGATCTATACTGGTATGGACTGGGCAAACTGGTCATGCTGAATGATGTTACAGGCAGCATAAAGATCTCCGGACCCTTTCACGTCTGTCACATGTGCTCAGGGTGAACCTGCTCTCATCTGTGAAAAGCTCAGGGAGCCAGTGGTGGACCTGACATTTCTGGTGTTCAGTGGCAAATGCCAATCGAGCTCCACGATGCCGGGCAGCGAGCACAGGGCCCACTAGAGGACGTCGGGCCCTCAGGCCACCAACATAAAGTCTGTTTCTGATTGTTTGGTCAGACATTTCATACCAGTGGTCTGCTGGAGGTCATTTTGTAGGGCTCTGGTAGTGCTCATGCTGTTCCTCCTTGCACAAAGTAGCAGATACCTGCCCTGCTGATGGGTTAAGGACCTTCTACAGGCCTGTCCAGATCTCCTAAAGTAATTTTCAGTCTCCTGGAATCTCCTCTAGATTCTTGAGACTGTGCCGGGAGACACAGCAAACCTTCTGACAATGGCATGGATTGATGTGCCACCCCGTACGAGTTGGACTGCCTGTACAACCTCTATAGGGTCCAGGTATCACCTCATGCTACCAGTAGTGACGCTGACCCCAGCCAAATACAAAACTAGTGAAAAACAGTCAGAAAAAGATGAGTAGGGAAAAAAAAAATGTCAGTGTCCTCCTACTGTAAAACCCTTCCTGTTTTGGAGGTCGTCTCATTGTTGCCCATCTACAACCTCCTCTGCTACTTATCTGACCAGATCAATATCCCAGGAGTGTAATTGACTTGATACATTACTCTGTTTAAAAAGTGTTTCTTTAATTTCTTTGAGCAGTATATATATATATATATATATATATATATATATATATATATATACATACATACACACACACACATATATATTTTATAGTTTCTTTCATTTTATTATTGAACATTATTTCTATCACAAGGAATGAACAACATCCCTTGTGATGGCATGGGCCATGACAGGTCCTCTTTATGGAGAGATCTGGGGTCTATTAGACACACGCTGTATTACCAAAAGTATTGGGACGCCTGCCTTTACACACACATGAACTTTAATGGCATCCCAGTCTTAGTCCGGAGGGTTCAATATTGAGTTGGCCCACCCTTTGCAGCTATAACAGCTTCAAATCTTCGGGGAAGGCCGTCCACAAGGTTTAGGAGCGCGCCTATGGGAATGTTTGACCATTCTTCCAGAAGCGCATTTGTGAGGTCAGCCACTGATGTTGGATGAGAAGGCCTGGCTCGCAGTCTCCCAAAGGTGTTCTATCGGGTAGAAGTCAGGACTCTGTGCAGGCCAGCCAAGTTCCTCCACCCCAAACTCACTCATCCATGTCTTTATGGACCTTGCTTGCATGCGTGGGCAGGTGTCCCAATACTTTTGGAAATCTAGTGTATAGTATATACAGTATTTGTGTGGTGGATGGGAAGCGGTTAAAGCAGCAGATGTATAATTTGTAATATAGAGATGAGGAATTCGGCTCTCCAGAGTTTTCTTTACTTTTTTTTAGAGAAGAGAAATTCGGGTCAGCGTAGTGCGAGGACTATTAAATACGGAGATTTGGGGTCTTCCCCGGTATCACTGACTGCTGAGGACCATTAGAACAAATCTTGGATTAGGGAATGGAGAGTCATCGGCTGTCGGACGCGGGATACAAGCGGGAGGTCAGCGGGGCGGACGGAGCTCAGACTTCATTCAGAGGACACTTTCTGCATCTTATACAAATATTATGGCGAGGAAGCGTTGGCACCTCCGGGACGATCATTAACACGAGCAGGAAATAGACGATTACCAATCAATCAAAGGCCAGACGGGCATGGACCGCGTCCAAATATAGCCTCTCAAGGTCTAACGATGAATAACATAGAAGAGGGAATTGTTCAAAGATACACGGAGATCAGGGATAGAGAGTGAATAGAGTGCCTTGAAAAAGTATTCATACCCCTTGAAATGTTCCACCTTTTGTCATGTTACAGTCGAAAACGTGAATGTATTTTATTGGGATTTTATGTGATAGACCAACACAAAGTGACATCAGAATTGTGAAGTGGAAGGAAAATGATAAATTGTTTTCAAAATACTTTACAAATAAATATAGTCGAGGAGAGGGGAGCAAAGGAAATGAGACTTTGAGTGAAGCACATCGTAGCGAGAAGGTGGTTGAGCTGAACAAGGGAATTTTATTTTTATATACACTTGTGACCATACATATAATGTTGATATCAGAATAGTTGGTGAACACAATAGCACAAGTACCCTTAAATGATAACACAAATGTTTCAAATTGTGGACCATTGATGTCAAGAACAAAAGGTTTGTACATAATGATAAAATAATTCAATTGATGATACGATGTCATGATAAATATCATAATAAAATTCCAAAGTTCAACAAGGGCAAGATTAAATACAAATGTAGTTGCGAGATAATGCCTGCAGGACCTAAGTCCTCACTAAGCCTGTAGAGGTAGAAATTGTATGGTAGCTTGAAGATCTAGGTACAGATAAATGAGAACACGGCATCAGATAGCTCTACGCGTTTCGTGGCTGATAACGCCACCCATCAGGAGGAGACATGATAGTCTAAAATGGGGATAATATGAGAAATAAATCAAAAGGAGTATAAAGGGGTAGGGTATAACCCCAAATAGCACCGAAGTGCGTACCTACTGGGTGAGGCCCGTCGGTCAACGGTGCGGTGGCAGGACGCCAAGAGACACCGGAACACATCTCCAACCGGGGGCCGTGGTAGACAGTCCAGCGGGGGCGACCAAGCAGGCAGCAATCAGGGCGGGCACGGGACCACGAGACATCTCTGGGGGGGGAGTGGAGGATAATGAGGGTGTCGACATCACGCATCCCGCGCTGCACGTGCGGCGTCCTCTGCACCGTCACGTGGTCACGGTCGGGTTTTCCATTCTCATTGGCACGGAGGAGTTAAGGTACTACTACATCTCTGACTCTCTGCGCCCCTCTTTCGTAAGTTGCCATACGGCGTGATGGTGGTGGGCGGCCCTGCGTTGGCACATATAGGGGCGTCTCTCCGGGCGGTCCTGGTATTCAAGACTCTCACTACACCTGACTTCACACAGTTGGAGTCTCTCCCCTTCTCTCTGGTTCCTCGTCCACACAGGTATATTTACACTCTTGCACATTTTTTTTTATTGGCACTTCGTATCCTTTTTTCACCACCGGGTTTTTTATTTATTTTTTGTCACTCTTTCTCTGGCAGACCTTTGGCTACCAGTCTTCACTTCAGGTATTTGCTTTTTCACTTGCACGGGTCCCTTCCTCACCTTTTCTATTATCCAGCCACCTCATTAGCCCCCAGCTTACCCTCATTATCCTCCACTCCCCCCCCCTCCCAGAGATGCCCGCCCTGATTGCTGCCTGCTTGATCGCCCCCGCTGGACTGTCTACCACGGCCCCCGGTTGGAGATGTGTTCCGGTGTCTCTTGGTGTCCTGCCACCGCACCATTGACCGACGGGCCTCAACCAGTAGGTACGCACTTCGGTGCTAATTGGGGTTATACCCTACCCCTTTATACTCCTTTAATGACTGATTATTTCTCATATTATTCCCATTTTAGACTATCACGTGCATGCTCCTGATGGGTGGTGTTATCAGCCACGAAACGCGTAGAGCTATCTGATGCCGTGTTCTCATTTATCTATACCTAGAACTTCAAGCTACCATACAATTTCTACCTCTACAGGCTTAGTGAGGCCTTAGGTCCTGCAGGCATTATCTTGCAACTACATTTGTATTTAATCTTGCCCTTGTTGAACTTTGGAATTTTATTATGATATTTATCATGACATCGTATCATCAATTGAATTATTTTATCATTATGTACAAACCTTTTGTTCTTGACATCAATGATCACAATTTGAAACATTTGTGTGTTATCATGTACGGGTACTTGTGCTATTGTGTTTACCAACTATTCTGATATCAACATTATATGTATGGTCACAAGTGTATATAAAAATAAAATTCCCTTGTTCAGCTCAACCACCTTCTCGCTACGATGTGCTTCACTCAAAGTCCCATTTCCTTTGCTCCCCTCTCCTCGACTTATCAGGGATGGAAATGTATGACCTTACCAGATCGTGACTTCACTTAAAGTCCCATAGGGATGGAAATACGTGACCCTACCCGGTCTTGGCTTCCTAAAAGTCCCTGAAACTCCTTTTTTCTTTTTTTACAAATAAATATGTGAAAAGTGTGGGGGGGTATTTGAATGGCGCCCCCTTTACTCTGATACCCCTAACTAAAATCTAGCGGAACCAATTGCCTTCAGAAGTCACCTAATTGGTAAATAGAGTTCACCTGTGTGCAATTTAATCTCAGTATAATTACAGCTGTTCTGTGAAGCCCTCAGAGGTTTGTTAGAGGACCTTAGTGGACAAACAGCATCATGAAGGCCAAAGAACACACCAGACAGGTCAGGGATAAAGTTGTGGAGAAGTATAAAGCAGGGTTAGGTTATAAAAAAAATACCCCAAGCTTTGAACATCTCATGGAGCTCTGTTCAATCCATCATCGAAAATGGAAAGAGTATGGCCCAACTGCAAACCTACCAAGACATGGCCGTCCACCTAAACTGACTGTCCGGGCAAGGAGAACATTCATCAGAGAAGAGCCGAAAGGTCCATGGTAACTCTGGAGGAACTGCAGAGATCCACAGCTCTGGGAGAATCTGTCCACAGGACAACTATTAGTCGTGCTCTCCACAAATCTGACCTTTATGGAAGAGTGACAAGAAGAAAGTCATTGGTGAAAAAAACCCATAAAAAGTCCTGTTTGCAATTTGTGAGAAGCCATGTGGTGGACACAGCAAACATGTGGAAGAAGGTGCTCTGGTCAGATGAGACCAAATTTTTTACTTTTTGGCATAAAAGCAAAACACACAAAACACTATGTGTGGTGGAAAACTAACACTGCACATCACCCTGAACACACCATCCCCACCATGAAACATGGTGGTGGCAGCATCATGTTGTGGGGATGCTGTTCTTCGACAGGGAAGCTGGTCAGAGTTGATGGGAAGATGAATGGAGCCAAATACAGGACAATCTTAGAAGAAAACCTGTTAGAGTCTGAAAAAAGATTGGGGTGTAGGTTCACCTTCCAGCAGGACTATTAGTCGGGCACTGCACAAATCAAGCCTCACCCACAAATGTATACAAGGAAATGCTCCGCTATATCTCCGGGAGAAAATAAAACACTACACACCGAATCGCAGTCTTCGATCAGCCAACCAAAACCTCCTCATCATTCCCAAATACCGCTACAAAGCAAAGGGAGAACGAAGATTCGCAGTCCAAGGACCCCGACTATGGAATGCTCTTCCAACCAACATCCGCATGGTAGAAAACCACCAGGCCTTCAGAAAAAAACTAATGACCTTCCTCTTCTAACAAGCTGACAACAGAGAATGTATCTCAGCGCCTTGAGGCGATTCAGTTCGCATTTGCTGCGCTTTACAAATCATTCATTCATTCACTTGTGCTTGATGGGCTGCAGTGTAGGGCAGAGATGACACTGGGGGTCTAATACATTACTGATGTCTCCATAAAGAGGACCTGTCACCTGCCTATGCCATAACATAAGGAGCTCTCTGCACACCAATAACATCAATCCAGCCAGCAATCTGTACAGCAGTCTCTGCCCATGGGACCTCTCCGCTAATGCAATTCACCCAAAGGGCCTTACTTGCAGAAACTCCTCCCCTCTAATGTGTTTCACCCAAAAAGGCTTAGGGCTCATTTATATTTGCTTTGACTCTAATGCCCCGTACACACGGTCGGATTTTCCGACAACAAATGTTCGATGGGAGCCTGTTGTCGGAAATTCTGACCGTGTGTGGGCTCCATCTGACATTTTCCGTCGGAATTTCCGACAAAATTTGAGATCTGGATCTCAAATTTTCCGACAACAAAATCCGATGTCGGACATTCCGATCGTGTGTACACAATTCCGACGCACAAAGTTCCATGCATGCTCGGAATCAAGCAGAAGAGCCGCACTGGCTATAGAACTTCAATTTTCTCGGCTCGTCGTACATCACCGCGTTCTTGACGTTCGGAATTTCCGACATTTGTGTGACCGCGTGTATGCAAGACAAGTTTGAGCCAACATCCGTAGGAAAAAAAAAACCTGGATTTTGTTGTCGGAATGTGCGATCGTGTGTACAGGGCACAACACACATTAGAGCGTCCACCGCTTCAACATGCCTTTTTGATGTTTCTTTGATGCTTTCTGAAGGCCACTGCCCTGTGTGTTGATATTCTATTTGTTTTAAAGGGGCCCAGTAGTACCCCGTCGAGATCACAAGCTCATTAGTACTCTCATCTCTGCTGATCCCCGCGCTCAGTAGTAACCCCAGCAATGCTGTTCCCCCGCTCAGTAGTAACCCCCAGCTCTGCTGATCCTCAACTCAGTAGAAACCCCCAGTTCTGCGGATCCTCAACTCAGTAGTAACCCCCAGCTCTGCTGATCCTCAACTCAGTAGTAACCCCCAGCTCTGCTGATCCTCAACTCAGTAGTAACCCCCAGCTCTGCTGATTCTCATCTCAGTAGAAACCCCCAGTTCTGCGGATCCTCAACTCAGTAGTAACCCCCAGCTCAGATCCTCAACTCAGTAGTAACCCCCAGCTCTGCTGATTCTCAACTCAGTAGTAACCCCCAGCTCTGCGGATCCTCAACTCGGTAGTACCCCCAGCTCTGCTAATCCCCCACTGAATAGTAACCCCCAGTTCTGCTGATCCCATGCTCAGTGAGTACTACTCATCTCAGTAGTAACCCCCACAGCTCTACTGATCCTCAACTCAGTAGTAACCCACCCAGCTCTGTGGATCCTCAACTCAGTAGAAACCCCCAGTTCTGCGGATCCTCAACTCAGTAGTAACCCAGAGCTCTGCTAATCCCCCACTGAATAGTAACCCCCAGCTCTGCTGATCCCATGCTCAGTAGTAATCTCCAGCTCTGCTGGCCTCCCACTATATCGCTCCCACACTGCGCACCACGTGTGACATCTGCTAGTTTCTCCTGCTCTGGTCCCTTAACTCTGCTGATCCTCTGCCGCTCAGTCCTCTCTCTCATCGGTCCCCGCTCACCTTCTGCCATAGCGTTCCCATGTTGCACACCACGTGTGGCGTCTGCTAGTTGCTCCGCTCCAGTCCGGACCCCGTTCACCTTCCTGCTGCTCCACGCTGCACACCAGATGTGACGTCTGCACCAGACACTCCCAGAATACATACACACTACTTTTTGCACATTCCCATGCACTGAAATGAATAGGCTCACATGGGAACACGGACGCACCTTTATGCTGTGAATGAGCCCGTATCACTCTATTTATCATTCTAGACAACAGCATGCGACTTCCAGGAACTCGGTGTAGTGGGCATGATTGCACAAAATCGTGAACTATAGCACTTTAGGAGTTAGGGGTTCAGGAGTGTTCTCACTGCAATGTTCATCTAATTCAGGAAACTCACTTTATTACAGCTGGCTTGGTCTGGGCATCAGACGTGGTCACAGTGGAGGGTCGGTAAGGCTTGTCTGGGTACCGGATCACTAATCTTGTGTTCTCAATTTCTTTACCCTGTTGGTAGAAGAACAAATTGTCATTCCGCACTGCCATTTCCCCAGACTGCCCATCCCCCAGACTGCCATCCCCCAGACTGCCATCCCCCAGACTGCCATCCCCCAGACTGCCATCCCCCAGACTGCCATCCCCCCCCCCACTGCCATCCCCCAGACTGCCACCCCCCCACTGCCATCCCCCCCCACTGCCATCCACTGCCATCCCTCCACACTGCCATCTTCCAGACTGCCATCCCCCCAGACTGCCACCCCCCAGACTGCCTTTCCCAAGACTGCCATCCCCAAGACTGCCATCTCCCACACTGCCATCCCCCACACTGCCATCCAACTCAATCTCCCAGACTGCCACCCCCCAGACTGCCACCCCCCAGACTGCCACCCCCCAGACTGTCACCCCCCAGACTGTCACCCCCCAGACTGCCACCCCCCAGACTGCCACCCCCCAGACTGCCACCTCCCAGACTGCCACCTCCCAGACTGTCACCTCCCAGACTGTCACCTCCCAGATTGTCATCCCCCACACTTCCACCCCCCACACTGCCACCCCCCACACTGCCACCCCCCACACTGCCATGCCCCAGATTGCCATCTCCCAGATTGCCATCTCCCAGACTGCCATTTCCTGTTCTACAACATAGAAAAACGATTTTCTAGAGGAAAGGCAATAAATCCACCAAAAGTTGGGAACAATGTGTCACACTAAACTTGTAAATTATCCTCTTCCATTTCTAGAATGCTTCCCACCACATGAGGTCCTCCTAACCATTTCTGATCGTGGCTCTTCAAATCCTCCCCAGGCCCGGAGCAATGTATCAAACATGGAAAAGAATCCCCATGTAATTTTTTTGAGATTTGCTACATCCAACTAGCCGACCTCCCACCACCGAGAGAACCTCCATAACATTTCTGATGGTGGTTCCTCAAACCTATAAACTCCACACAATCGGTGCCAAATTTATAAGGCAGCAAAAGGGGCAACTGCCCCGGCCCCCACTGAAAGAAGGGGTCCCCCTCTATACAAACATAATATACAGTTGTGCTCATAAGTTTACATACCCTGGCAGAATTTATGATTTCTTGGCCATTTTTCAGAGAATATGAATGACAACACAAAAACTTTTCTTTCCCTCATGGTTAGTGTTTGGCTGAAGCCATTTATTATCAATCAACTGTGTTTACTCTTTTTAAATCATAATGGCAACAGAAACTACCCAAATGACTCTGATCAAAAGTTTCCATACCCTGGTGATTTTGGCCTGATAACATGCAAACAAGTTGACACAAAGGGGTTTAAATGGCTATTAAAAGGTAACCATCCTCACCTGTGATCTGTTTGCTTGTAATTAGTGTGTGTGTATAAAAGGTCAATGAGTTTCTGGACTCCTGACAGACCCTTGCATCTTTCATCCAGTGCTGCACTGACGTTTCTGGATTCTGAGTCATGGGGAAAGCAAAAGAATTGTCAAAGGCTCTGCAGGAAAAGGTAGTTGAACTGTATAAAACAGGAAAGGGATATAAAAAGATATCCAAGGAATAGAGAATGCCAATCAGCAGTGTTCAAACTCTAATCAAGAAGTGGAAAATGAGGGATTCTGTTGAAACCAAACCACGGTCAGGTAGGCCAACTAAAATTTCAGCCACAACTGCTGGGAAAATTGTTCGGGATGCAAAGAAAAACCCACAAATAACTTCAGGTGAAATACAGGACTCTCTGAAAACATGTGGTGCGGCTGTTTCAAGAAGGAGGCACTTGAAGAAAGATGGGCTGCATGGTCGAGTCACCAGAAGAAAGCCATTACTACACAAATGCCACAAAGTATCCCACTTACAATACGCCAAACAGCACAGAGACGAGCCTCAAACCTTCTGGCACAAAGTCCTTTGGAGTGATGAGACAAAAATTGAGCTTTTTGGCCACAACCATAAACACTACATTTGGAGAGGAGTCAACAAGGCCTATGATGAAAGGTCCACCATTCCTACTGTGAAACACGGAGGTGGATCGCTGATGTTTTGGGGATGTGTGAGCTACAAAAGGCACAGGAAATTTGGTCAAAATTGATGGCAAGATGAATGCAGTATGTTATCAAAAAATACTGGAGGAACATTTGCATTCATCAGCCAGGAAGCTGCGCATGGGACATACTTGGACATTCAAACATGACAATGATCCAAAACACAAGGCCAAGTCGACCTGTCATTGGCTACAGCAGAATAAAGTGAAGGTTCTGGAGTGGCCATCGCAGTCTCCTGACCTCAATATCATTGAGCCACTCTGGGGAGATCTCAAAACGTGCCGTTCATGCGAGACAGCCCAAGAATCTACAAGAACTGGAGGCTTTCTGCCAAGAAGAATGGGCAGCTTTACCATCTGAGAAGATAAAGAGCCTCATCCACAAATACCACAAAAGACTTCAAGCTGTCATTGATGTTAAAGGGGGCAATACACGGTATTAAGAACTGGGGTATGTAAACTTTTGATCAGGGTCATTTGGGTAGTTTCTGTTGTCATTATAATTTAAAAAAAGAGTAAACACAGTTGATTGATAATAAATGGCTTCAGCCAAACACTAACCATGAGTGAAAGAAAAGTTTTTGTGTTATCATTCGTAGTCTCTGGAAAATGGCCAAGAAATCATACATTCTGCCAGGGTGTGTAAACTTATGAGCACAATTGTAAAAAACAGTATAAAATACATAATAATAATAAAATACTATAAAATATATAATACTTAAAAAAAAATCCTCTCTTTTTATTAAATAGGATGCATTAAGGTGAAAAAACATGAGGGTTTACAACCCCTTTAAGGAAGGTGGCCTATGACTGTGTGTAGGCTTGAACTCCGAATGATGTGGTGTCATGCATTTTGAAAATGTGTGACTGTCATTGAGAATGTAAACCATCTCTGTGAATGACGCCCCTCCCCCCCCCTGAACCTGAAGTCCCCCCGGATAAAATAAAATAACACACAGTACTTCTTTCCCAGGACTGTCAAAGCAATGGCTAAGGCCTGAAGCAGGCCCATTGTACCAATCAGTCAGACAACGCAGGACGGTCTGAATGCTGGCAGATCTCTGCCTCCTGTATGTAAAGTTGTAACTAGAAAATCTGCCCACTACTCTCGCCCACCTTGGAATGATGGGACTTGTAGTTTGCCTGCAGCTTGGACTAATATAACTATGTATATACTATAATAAATAAGAAGAAGAGCCGGCAACACTGAAATCCTTGAAGTGTTGTTTATTGGTACATCACAGTGACAGTAAAACAATGGCTGACGCGTTTCGCCAATAGCCTTAGTCGTAGCTAGTTTTAAATAGATATGGCAAGATATATATATATATATATATATATATATATATATATATATATATATATATATATATATATATATATATATATATATATATATATATATATATATATATATATATATATATATATATATATATATATATATATATATATATATATACACACACACACACATATACACACACACACACACACCTATACAGACTCCACCTTTGAACAATTAGCATATCAGATTGATACCACAGATCATTAACATATTTAATGGATTCCACCACTCATTCAGGTGGATGGTGACTACACCGGTTTTTGCCAAAAGAAAAAAAGGGGATATAAAATGTTGAGCCAAAAAATATAAGAGAAGTGTGAAAAAAAGTTGTTATAAAAATTGATGCATAAGATGTTTAAACATTGTTCTTCCAAAAACAATGTTTAAATGTTGTAAAAACACAGGTATATACCATACCTGTGGGATCCCTCTAGAAGATGGAAATCGCTGTATAGACACCGTTACTAGACCTCCACTATACCACTACTACACCGCTACTATACTCCTACCATACCACTACTACACCACTATTAGATTGCTACTATATCACTACTACACCACTATTAGACTACTACTATACCACTACTACACTGCTATTCGACTGCTACTACACCACTACTACACTGCTACAATACTACTACTATACTCCCACTATATCACTACTACACCACTATTAGACTGCTACTATACCACTACTACACCGCTATTACACCACTATTAGACTGTTTCTTATACCACTATCACACCACTTTTAGACTGCTACTATACCACTACTACACTGCTATTTGACTGCTACCACACCACCACTACTACACCACTACTATACCACTATTAGACTGCTACTACATCACTACTACACTGCTACTGCACCACTATTAGACTGTTACTATACCACTACTATACTGCTACTACACCGCTGTTAGACTGCTATTACACCACTACTATACCACTACTACACTGCTATTAGACTGCTACTATACCACTACTATACTGCTACTACACCGCTGTTAGACTGCTATTACACCACTACTATACCGCTACACCGTTACTATACCACTACTACACCGCTATTAAACTGCTACTATACCACTACTATACTCCTACTATACCACTACTACACCACTATTCGACTGTTACTATACCACTACTACACCACTATTAGACTGCTACTACACCACTACTACACCACTATTAGACTGCTACTACACCACTACTACACCACTATTAGACTGCTACTACACAGCTACTATACCATTTCTACACCGATCTGAGTCCTGTGCTGAGCAGCCTCATTCATTGTGAACACAATAGGTTGACTGTTGGGTACAGATTCTCTGATTGGATGAGGTGCAGAGTATGATGTCACTGCCCCGCCTCCCTACATCTATTGGAAGGGGTGGGTCTCACTTACCTGCAGTCCCTCCAGTGCTTTGGCTGTAGCGACAGGACACTTATAATTCACAAAAGCACAAAAACGTTCACCAAGCAGTCGGATGCTGTGCAGTTCTCCATAACTAGAGAGGAAATACACAACAAAGAACAATTCATGGGTTTGTAAAGAGACATGAAATATCTGGAAGAGAATCTAGAATTTTATTTGACCAGCAAATCAATGGAGTCCAGTAATGTTCTGACCCGAGTATTTCTCTGCCAGATGTGAAGAAGCAGGAAGATGGTCCAAAAGATACAACACAGAATTCTAAGATCATTGAAAACCTCGGAGTACTCCTAATAAACTGAGCGTGTAAAGCCAGTGAGCACCGGAAACAGAATACTATGAATATGAAGATTCCTGATATTTTGGTAAGACCCCGACCTACAAGATGGCTCAACGCTGAAGGTGATATTTCAGTACAGAAGTGTACAGTGTATACACACATACATACAGTATACACACATACAGTATACACACACATACATACAGTATATACACACACACACACACACAGTATATACACATACATACAGTATACACACACAGTATATACACACACACATACAGTATATACACACACAGTATATACACATACATACAGTATACACACACAGTATATACACACACACATACAGTATATACACACACAGTATATACACATACATACAGTATACACACACATACATACAGTATACACACACACAGTATATACACATACATACAGTATACACACACACACAGTATATACACATACATACAGTATACACACACACACACACACACAGTATATACACACACACACAGTATACACACACACACATACATACAGTATACACACATACAGTATACACACACACACACACACACACACACACAGTATATACACACACACACAGTATATACACACACACACATACAGTACACACACACACACACACAGTATACACACACAGTATACACACAATTTATACACACACACACATACAGTACACACACACATACAGTACACACACACATACAGTACACACAGTACACACACACACACACACATGGCTTTAAAAACTCTGTGAAATTAAATGACAATACAAAGTGCTTACAATGCATTCAGAAAGTATTCACAGCGCTTCACTTTCCACATTTTGTTATGTTACAGCCTTATTCCAAAATGGATTAAAGTCATTATTTTCTCCAAAATTCTACAAGCAATACCCCATAATGACAACGTGAAAGAACTTTGTTTGAAATCTTTGCAAATTTATTAAAAATGAAAAACGAAAAAAAATCCCATGTACAGAAGTTACATGGTTGGTGAGGCTGAGACACCAGTCAAGTTCAACCTATGGGGTGTGTGTGTTTGTGTCAATACTTTGGTGAAGCACCTTTGGCACCAATTACAGCCTCAAGTCTTTTTGAGTATGATGCTACAAGCTTGGCACATCAATATTGGTTAGTTTCTCCCATTCTTCTTTGCAGGACCTCTCAATCGGGTTCAAGTCTGGGCTCTGGCTGGGCCACTCAAGAACATTCACAGAGTTGACCCGTTGCCACTCCTTTGTTGTCTTGGCTGTGTGCTTAGGGTCGTTGTCCTGTTGGAAGATGAACCTTCACCCCAGTCTGAGGTCCAGAGCGCTCTGGAGCATGTATTCATCAAGGATGTCTCTGTATATGGCTGCATTCAACTTTCCCTCGATCCTGACTAGTCTCACAATTCCTGATGTTGAAAAACATCCCCACAGCATGATGTTGCCACCACCATGCTTCACTGTAGAGATGGTATTGGCCAGGTGATGAACGGTGCCTGGTTTTCTCCAGACATGATGCTTGCCATTCAGGCCAAAGAGTACAAATCTTTGTTTCATCAGACCAGAGAATTTTGTTTCTCATGGTTTAAGAGTCCTTCAGGTGCCTTTTTGCAAACTCCAGGTGGGTTGTCATGTGCCTTTTATTGAGGAGTGGCTTCTGTCTGGCCACTCCACCATATAGGCCTGATTGGTGGAGTGCTGCAGAGGTGGTTGTTCTTCTGGAAGGTTCTCCCCTCTCCACAGAGAAATGCTGGAGTTCTGTCAAAGTGACGATCGGGTTCTTGGTCACCTCCCTGACTAAGGCCCTTCTCCCCCGATCGCTCAGTTTGGCCAGGTGGCCTCCTCTAGGAAGAGTCCTGGTGGTTCCAAACTTCTTCCATTTAAAGATGATGGAGGACACTGTGCTCATTTGGGACCTTCAATGCTGCAGACATTTTTCTGTACTCTTCCTCAGATCTGTGCCTCCATACAATCCTGTCTCAGAGGTCTACAGACAATTCCTTGGACTTCATGGCTTGGATTGTGCTCTGACATGCACCGTTACCTGTGGGACCTTATATAGACAGGTGTGTGCCTTTCCAAATCATGTCCAATCAACTGAATCTACCAAAGGTGGACTCCAATCAAGTTGTAGAAACATCTCAAGGATGATCAGTGGAAACAGAATGTACCTGAGTGTCATGGCAAAGGATGTGAATACTTAAGTACATGGGATTTTTTATTTTTAATAAATTTGGAAAGATTTCAAAACAAACTTCTTTCAAGTTGTCCTGATGGGCTATTGTCTGTAGAATTTTGAGGAAAATAACGAATTTAATCAATTTTGGAATAAGGCTGCACCATAACAAGATGTGAAAAAAGTGAAGCGCTAGGCAAGTATCCATGGTACAGACTGCAGGCCATTCCCTGAGGCAGAGAGATTGTACCTGCAGACTATAAGGCCCCATTCACACCTGAGTGATTATCTGCTTGAAGCTCAAAAACGCTGGAGGAGAAAAAAAATAGGATCAATGATTCTCTATGGAGATGGTTCACATCTCCACTCCAAGTCGCCTGAAGGCAAAGGCCTGAAGCTCAAACAAGTTCTGGAGCTTTTTTTTGTTTTGCTCAAATCGGGTAGATTTGGGAGTTTTTGGCACGTTTGTATTCCCATAGAAATGAATGGAAACGCGCCATTCGCACGTTTTTTGCATGTTTTTCTGCTCAAATGAAAAAAAAAAAAGTAAAAAATAAAATAGTAATAATATATGAATAAATAAATGTAAAATAAGTACACAAATAACTAAAAATCATCATAAGTAAAATAAATGAATAATATGTAATAATATATTAATAAATAATAATTAACCTCTAACCTTAAAAAATATGAAATACATTATTGTTATTATTAATAATAATAAAATAACACCCAAACTCAAACAAAAAAATACATTATCAATAATAATTTTTGTGTTAGGGTTTTAGTTATTTATTTTTATTTTATTTTTTAAAAAGTTAAGGGTTAATTATTTATTTATTGTTACTTCGTATTAACTTATTGAATTTATTTATTTTTTATTTATGATTTTTATGTGTGTATTTATTTTACATTTATTTATTCATGTATTATTCGTCTAATAATAATAATAAATAAAAAAATAAATAAAATAGTAATAAATAACCCTAACCCCAACTCCTAAACCTAACATAAACTGAACTCGAACCCCTTACCCTAACGAAAAAACATTATAATAAATGAATAATAATAAAAGAAGAAATAAAAGCTAATGAAAAGCAAAAAAAAAAAAAAAAAACCTGAAATACCTAGCAACAAATGATGCAATAGATAATAGTTTTCTCTATTGGCTAATAAAAAAAAATGCCAAAGCCCAAAAACGCGTAAAAACGCCCGAAAAAACGCAGTAAAAGCGCTCAAAGACGCTACGCTCAGGTGTGAATGCAGCCTAAAGAGTTGGGGTTTCCTCTCATTAGCTCGGTCCTTTGTGGATAAGTAGCGTTAAAATTAACTCCATTGTCTGTTTCTTGATGTCCTCTGATACGTTGCTCAGTACAGGATCACCCAGAATGCAGCGTGGAATATTAAAGTCAAATTCCATACACAGAGATAACTGGACTGAAGGATGTTTTTTTATGTATTTACCAAAAAATAAAAGTATATGTATTTAAAAAACATTCTGAACATGTTTGAATTAACTTATGAGCACGGTGGTGACACTGAAGCACTTCATTTAAAGTTGCTTTTGGCACAAGAGCACTCTTCTTGTACCTGGATGGACTTTGTTTGCGCTTTTATTTTTTACTTTTTATTTCATTTTTTAATGCATGAATTTTTTACTATTTAATATGGTCATTCATTTTGTGAAATCTTGCATTTTGCACTTCTAGGAAATGTTTATTATATTAATTTTTTGCACTATATTTGCACTTTATTATATGAATATTCGGACATTATTTTGCACTCTGAAAACTTGTTTTTTAAAATATGGCAGTGGTTGTTTGATATGGCAGGATATCAATGATTAACGTGATTTTTACATTCACACAATATTGGTTTGAGATAGCGCGCTAATAATAACTTTACAGGATGTATTTGTCTTGACAAATGGATTCCAGCATCTCCTCTGTGAAGGTTCTTTTTTAGCCAGACGAGACGCTGGAAAACCATCTGTCAAGACAAATACAGTGAGGGAAAAAAGTAGTTGACCCCCTGCTGATTTTGTATGTTTGCCCACTGACAAAGAAATGATCATTTTATTTTAACAGTGAGAGACAGAATAACAACAA
Organism: Aquarana catesbeiana; assembly: GCF_042186555.1. Classification (NCBI taxonomy): domain Eukaryota; kingdom Metazoa; phylum Chordata; class Amphibia; order Anura; family Ranidae; genus Aquarana; species Aquarana catesbeiana. Next base: position 15,700,471 of record NC_133331.1, read on the forward strand.
AAATATCCAGTATTTGATCCCCTATCAATCAGTGAGATTTCTGGCGCCCAGGTGTCTTCTATACAGGTAAGGAGCTGAGATTAGGAGTACTCTCTTACTGGATGTGCTCCTAATCTCAGCTTGTTACCTGTATAAAAGACACCTGTCCACAGAAGCAATCAATCAATCATATTCCAATCTCTCCACCATGGCCAAGACCAAAGAGCTGTCCAAGGATGTTGGGGAGAAGATTGTAGACCTACACAAGGCTGGGAATGGGCTACAAGACCATCACCAAGCAGTTTGGTGAGAGGGTGACAACAGTTGGTGCGATTATTTGCAAATGGAAGAAACACAAAATAACTATCAATCTCCCTCAGTCTGGGGCTCCATGTAAGATCTCACCTCGTGGAGTTTCACTGATCATGAGAACGGTGAGGAATCAGCCCAGAACTACACAGGAGAATCTTGTCAATGATCTCCAGGCAGCTGGGACCATAGTCACTAAGAAAACAATTGGTAACGCACTAAACCATGAAGGACTGAAATGCTGCAGCGCCCACAAGGTCCTCCTGCTCAAGAAAGCACATGTACAGGTCCGTCTGAAGTTTGCTAATGAACATCTGAATGATTCAGAGGAGAACTGGGTGAAAGTGTTGTGGTCAGATGAGACCAAAATCGAGCTCTTTGGCATCAACTCAACTCGCCGTGTTTGGAGGAGGAGGAATGCTGCCTATGACCCCAAGAACAACATGGAGGTGGAAACATTATGCTTTGGGGGTGTTTTTCTGCTAAGGGGACAGGACAACTTCACGCATCAAAGGTACGATGGATGTACCCATGTACTGTAAAATTTTGGGCGAGAACCTCCTTGCCTCAGCCAGGGCATTGAAAATGGGTCATGGATGGGTATTCCAGCATGACAACGACCCAAAACACACAACCAAGGCAACAAAGGAGTGGCTCAAGAAGAAGCACAATAAAGTCCTGGAGTGGCCTAGCCAGTCTCCAGACCTTAATCCCATAGAAAAT